>NC_079459.1:4465794-4625794 GCF_903798145.1 Danio aesculapii | reverse complement strand
TTGGCGGCGGCCTCGATGGACGCTGCAGCACCCAGGAGCTCTGTCTCCGCAATCACCGTAGGGTCTTCAGGGTCCACCCACTCCGAACCTGAAACCACAACAGGGGCCTTATTTCCAATTTACTTTCCATATGCATGCATAAAGACTGAATACATGCATTTACAATAAAAAGAGTCATGCAACAGGGATTCAACCCAATAACCTTTAGTAAAAGAAGAAAAATGACTCATTTTTATTAAATAAACACAAAAGAAAAGACTAAATGCATGAAATGAGAAAATAAAATGGGTCTAATTTTAATACTTTGAACTATCTAATAATTTCATACAAAAACATGCAATGGGATTCAAACCAATGATCTCCTGTATAGAAAAGCACATTATTATCATCGTTAACTACACTATGTATAGTATACAACATTTCAGATTGAATAATTAAACAGGAAAAAAGGGGCATTCAAACCAACAACCTTCTGAGTAAAAACGTTTTTCAATTGACCTACCGAATTTGTAATACACAAATGAAAAGAATGAACACGACATCAGAAAAAAAGCATTACAAAAAAACAATCACATGACAGGGGTTTAAACCAATAACCTTCAGTATAGAAGAAAAAAGACCCTCATTTTTAATTATTATACAAAAGGAATGACTAAATATGTGATGTGAGAAAATAAAATTGATATAATTGTAATAATTTGATTAATCTAATATATCAATAAAATGGGGATTCAAACCAACGACCTCCTGTGTGGAAAACAACCTAAGAAGTTTAAAATTGACCTACTTATTACATAATATGCAAATAGAAAGAATTTGAAAAAATATCAAGCAATGGGGATTCAAACCAATAACCTCCCATAAAGAACATTATTCTCATTGTTAACTGATCTACCATATGCATAACATACAAAATGAAAGACTGAACACAACAAGCAAGAAAATAAAATGAACAGAAAAGAGGGATTCAAACCAATAACCTTCAGTATAGAAGAAAAGATACTCTCATTTTCATTGAATACACAAAAGGAAAGACTAAATACGTGATATTAAGAAAAAATGATAAGAATAATAAGAAAAAATATCAAGTAATGGGGATTCAAACCAATAACCTCCCATATAGAAAAAAACTCAACATTATTCTCATTGTTAACTGATCTACCATACGCATAATATACAAAATGAAAGACTGAACACAACAAGCAAGAAAATAAAATGAACAGAAAAGAGGGATTCAAACCAATAACCTTCAGTATAGAAGAAAAGATACTCTCATTTTCATTTAATACACAAAAGGAAAGACTAAATACGTGATATGAGAAAACAAAATCGATCTAACTTGAATAATCTGATTAATCTAATCATTTGACAAAAAAAACTTCATGTAATGGGGATTCACACCAATAACCTAAAATAATAAAAATGAACCAAAATAAAATAAAATAAAACTAAAATAAAAAATAAAATAAAATAAAACAAAACAAAAACCAACATAAAATAAAACAAAACAAAATAAAAAGAAACCAAAATAAAATAAAATAAAACAAAACAAAAACCAACATAAAAAAAAAAATAAATAAATAAAACAAAACAAAATAAAACAAAAATAAAACAAAATAAAATAAAAATAAAAATGAAAATAAATAAAAATAAAAATAAAACAAAACAAAATAAAATAAAAATAAAAATAAAATAAAATAAAACAAAAATAAAACAAAACAAATAAAAATAAAATAAAATAAAACAAAACAAAAACCAACATAAAATAAAATAAAACAAAAATAAAACAAAACAAAATAAAATAAAAATAAACCAAAATAAAATAAAAATAAATAAAATAAAAATAAATAAAATAAAAATAAAATAAAATAAACCAAAAATAAAAACCAAAATAAAATAAAATAAACCAAAAATAAACCAAAAAAAAAAAAAAAAAAATCCAAAATAAAATAAAATAAAAATAAACCAAAATAAAATAAAATAACACAAAATAAAATAAATTATGGAAAGGAGAAATGACAACATGAGAAATTAAATCATGCAATAGGAATTCACCAAGACTCTTACAAAAATAGTTTGACAACAGTTTGGCATGTAAGTTAAACAAATTCAATATTATATTTTATATATTTTATTAAAAATATAATAATAAATATAATAATTTAATATATTTTATTAATAGTTTTTTATCCTAAAAAACACACAACAACAATTAATTAAAGTCTAAATCTTAAAGTAAACAATAATTAAACTTCTCCCCCATTTTTAGAACAACTTTCGGCCAAATCAAACTTTCTCCCCATTTTAATAATAATAATAATAATAATAATAATAATAATAATAATAATAATAATAATAATAATAATAGGCGGTTCATTCCACTTTGGCGGCCTCTGAAATAGAGTCTAAGCCGAAGGAAAATGAATGATGAATAATAATAATATTGAATTATGAAAAAAAATTACAAAAAGTTACCATGGTAAATTTTGGAAATGCCATCAGTTTGAATTATGTACTGTATAATAAAATACCATGATGCCAACGTGAACATTGTTCCTAATGCAAACTGGCAGGTTAAAGCATTCAAAATCATTTATTAATTGCCTAAATGAACGTGCGCATCCTTACGTTAATAACCATTTATAGAGCAAATGCGCTCTGCGATACGTTCTCCTTTTACCGGCATTCAAGAGCCACTAAAAGACGTCTGTTTTGTTCAAACAGCTTGAGAAAACAGATGGCGAGAATGTGTTTGAGGATTATGTTAAACCTGAGGGAATTCGGTTCTATCCCTTCTTCTCTTTTCCCGCACTTATTACTACTGTGTGTGTGTGTTGGTCAGTTACTCAAGTCTGAAAGTGTGTGGCCTGAAACTGGAGAAAAACAACACAGTGTATTTCATACTCACCTCCATCTGTGGCAGAAAAAGGAAAGAACAACAGAGCGGTGGTTTAGAAAAGAGAAAAGCTCAACCTGCATAATTCTGTTCACTTTGGCCCATTATTATTTCCCAAACGCATATAACATTACCAAGCCTGCAGGAGGTCTGTGCTCGGGAGAATACGTAAACCCGTCATTCGTGAAATGTAGTTAAACATATTTGATTTTCTATTATAATTTGATTTTAAATAAATGTTTCGATAGCAGGCAAATTTGCAGCCAAAAGTTTGAAATGAATTACGAGTTTTAATGTTTGGCCTTTTATTTTTCTTCAAATCCGTACGTTTGAGGGCTTTTTAGTTTTTAAACTGACCTGCTCCATTAAATTAAGATACATTTCTTTTAATTAAAATATCAATTCGTTGAATATTTTCACTGTACCTAATGCAGGCTGTGCAGTTAATACTCTAAAGTACTTCAAAATTAATATATATAAAATCCTCCCATTATTCCATGTTTTTTTTTATGGAGGAAAAGTAATTAACTGTAATAAAATGTATTTTTATGTTGATCATATTTTAAATAATTTAAAATATAATAATAATAATAATAATAATAATAACAAAAATACTAAAATATTAATAATAATAATAATAATAATAATAATAACAATACTAAAATATTATTATTATTATTAATAATAATAATAATAATAATAATATAATAGTAATGATAATAATATTAATAATAATAATAATAATATAATAGTAATGATGATAATAATAATAATAATAGTAATGATAATAATAATGATAATATAATAATAATAATAATAATATAATAGTAATGATAATAATAATGATAATATAATAATATAATAATATAATAGTAATGATAATAATAATGATAATGTAATAATAATAATAATAATAATAATAATAATAATAATGATAATAATTATGATGATGAAAATAACAACAACAATAATAGTATTAATAATAATAAAATAATAGTAATGATAATGATAACAATAACAATATAATAATAATATAATATAATAATAACAATAATAATTACAGTAATGATGATGATGATGATGATAATAATGATAATAATAATAATAATAATAATAATAATAATAATAGTCATAATAATATAGTAATGATAATGATATGATAACAACAATATTAATGATAATATTAACAATTATAATAGTAATAATAATAATAACAGTAATGATAATGATAAAAATATAATAATAATGATAACGATCATAATAATAATAAATAATATAATAATAACAACAATAATAATAGTAATGCTAATATAATAATAATGATAATAATAATATAATAGTAATGATAACGATAATAACAATAATATAATAATAACAATATAATAATAATATAATAATAATAGTAATAATAACAATATAATAATAATAATAATAATTACAGTAATAATGCTGATAATAATAATAATAATAATAATAATAATAATAATAATAATAATAATAATAATAATAGCAATAATAATAATAATTGTAATAACAATAATAATAACAAAAACAATACCAAAAACAATAATAATAATGATAATATAATAGTAATGATAATGATATTAATAATGATAATGATATTATTATTATATCATCATCATCATCAATTTATAAGAATAATAAAAAAATATATATAATAACAATAATAATAATAATAATAATTATTATTATTATTATTTTATAATTATATAAACTAGAAAACAACTTAAAATTGTTATCATATTGCACAATATTTCTGTTTTACTGTATTGGAAATAAACTAAGCCTTAGTTATTTCAAAAAACAACACGCACACAGACACAAATCTCACATCCAATCCAAATATCTAAAGTTATTCCACTTTACATATAACGCACTGGGCTTTTAACTGAAATAGTTTAAATAAAAAAACATTTATTTTACATTTAAACTGTGCTGCTCCATCAACAACAGGACTGAAAAACCCCACCCCAAAACACATACATTTCCTTGCAGGTGTCTTTAACCCTACTGTAAGACTGTAAAAATGTGTGTGTGTGTGTGTGTGTGTGTGTGTGTGTGTGTGCTCACCTTTCATGGCTTCAGCCGTCTGGATGAGCTCTGTGACTGAACTCGCCACTTTCTTAGACAGCGAGGCCAACTGCTGTTTCTGTTCAGCCGTGGGTTTCTGAAGGACCTGCGAGGAACAAAATACACACAAAGACACACACACACACACACACACACAAGGTTAATAAATCACAATAACTCAAGCACAAGCACATCCAGCAAAAAAGTGTTTGTTTTTTTGCCCACTCACGAGCAGGACGTGTTCCAGCAAGTCGATGTATCCGGTGGTGCACTCAATGCCATAGAGAAGAGCTTTATTCCTCACATCCTCGCCCACTTCTGGGTGGTACGCGGCTTGCTGCGAGACACAAACACACATTTTATGCTATATGATAAGCACTGGATGGAATTTTATGTGCCGATTTCAAAGCAAAGGGAGTTTAAAGGAGATGCATTACACCATGTTAACACAAGAGGGCGCATTTTAGAAGTAAAAAAGTAGGTTGGGGACTAATGACATTGCGAGTTTAAGGGGACATGTTATGCTATTTTTTGTAAGATGTCAAATAAATCTCTGGTGTCCCAAAAAATGTGTGTGTGAAGTTTCATCTTGAAATAAACAACAGATCATTTATAATGTCTTGTCAAATTAGCAGTTATTTAAGTGTGATTAAAAATACGCCGTTTTTGTGTGTGACTTTAAATGCAAATGAGCTGCTGCTTTACAAAAGAGGGCGGAGCCTTTGCTATTCTCACATACCCAGTAAGGCTCCAGGATTTCTTTGTTAGGGGTGCTAAATATTTTTATTTATGTGCATATTTTTATAAACAGACACCTCTAAAAGCCTCACTTTTAGAAAATTCATTCATTTTCCTTTGGCTTAGTCCCTTATTTATTAGGGGTCGCCCCAGCGGAATGAACCGCCAACTTATCCAGCATATGTTTTTCGCAACCCAGTACTGGGAAACACCTATACACTCTCACATTCACACACACTCATTGATCCTGTGGGCCAGCCTGAACACCCACCGGTGACCTACTCACACCTGCAGTTCTCCACGATGAAGGTCCATCGTTCTCCAGCCTCCAGTGCCTGGACTGCAGCTCTGCACAAGCAGTTTGACCAGAGGAGAAATGGTCGAACAGATCCTGTTTACTCTCTAGGGTTTTTTTCTTCTTCATTTTCGTCAATTGGTGAAGTTTGTTCATCGCCAATGGCTGCTTGGTTTGGGACTAGTGAAGCTGCACATCGATGGATTTGCTCTTCAGTGTTTGGACTTTCAGCAGTGAAAATGAAACCCCGCTGAACTGAACTAAACTGAACTTCAGCTCTAAAAACTGGACTGACACAGTTTTAATTTACTAGAACTTCTATGTTAAGCTGCTTTGACACAATCTACGTGGTAAAAAGCACTACAGAAATAAAGAGGAATTGAATTGAACTCATACACAACGGCCAGTTTTGTTTACCCAATTCACCTATACCGCATGCCTTCGGATACATCACACAGTTTTTAAATAAATCGTATATTATTGTGTGTTTTTAAATGTAAGTGCTTTATATTTATATTAGCGAGCCTTTGTTATTGTGCAGATACTGGCAGTCAAGTGAGAAGTGCGGGGGTGAGGTTGATTTGACGTACAAGCGTTTGGTTGGAAGCAGCTCCCGCAGCTCCTCCTCTGGCTCTATTTGGTAGTCCTTCTGTGCATGCCCAGGCTTCAATTTCAGCAGTCTTTTGCGACAGTTTGTGCCTGTCACGAGGCTTTTACCTGTCGCGTCGTCCATATTTTATACACTCATTGAGTCCATGGGAATGTTTCAGGTAATGTTATGACTGTCATTGTTCGTTAACTCCTCAAGCTCAACAGCCACCTGCCTATTGTGGGCGAGGCTCGAACGGCTGATTGTGGCACAGTGTGTGGTCATAAGCTAGCCTCCATTGCACAGAAATGCCATAACAGCTGACTGAACTTCAGATTGAGTCATATTACTACTGAGCTATTCTGCAAATCTGAAATTTGCGGTATTTTTATGGCTAATATAACTGTACAGGTGTCCTTTAAGGCCCATTTATACTTCAGTGCCGAGTACATGCGGTAGGTCTGTCGTAGCCTTCGTGCAAACGCTTACCATTTGTTGTACACTGACTTGCGCCTCTCAAAAACAGCAACCATAAGTCGCAATGACACAGAAAGCAAGATCTGTGATTGGTCTGCTAGGTAGCGATGATGAGTGTGGGTGGGGCTGAGAGCCGTGGAAACTAAAAACACAACTCAACTTATGAGAACATAGAAACCCCACTGCCTTCTGGTGTTTCTGAGGTGTTATTGCAGAGAAACACAGACAGAATGCAGAAGTATAATGTGGGATTGGGGTCTGTGCTGAACAAGTTTGTGAATATGAAGATAGAGCATAAAACTTTGAACTAACCCTTCTATGTCAAGCAGAGCCATTGTGGGTGTAAGAGTGCAAATTAATATATAAAAAGCTCCACTACCTAGATCATTTAGTGATCAAAATCAGAAAGGCACATTTTTCCGTATTGTTTCAGAAAAAGACTTAACAAAACTAAGTTACTACGTTTTTTCTGGGTTGGTAGGTGAACCAGGGACTTGATCATAGCACTTACACAAGGAAATAGTCCGATTTCTTAATGATATGCCACCTTTAAAGCAGGACAGTTTGTGTGCGAGTAAAAATGTTGGTCTGTGAACACATTTAGTTGGTAGTTTGGTGTTTGGTGCTGTTGATCAGCATGCGGTGCGAGTGGGCATATGTGTGTGTGTGATGTGGATAAGCACCTTGCAGGTGGTCAGCATGTCAGAGATGGCTTTGCGGCTCAGGTTGGCAGTGGATATCACATCCTCCTGCTGAGCAGAGTTGCCTGCTGCCACCGCTTTGGCCGTCGCAACGGTGATGCCCTTGGTCATGCGGATGAACTCTTCTGGGGTGGTGGATTTCTCCGGATTGTCCTTGGACTGGAAAACCTGGAAAACAGATGATGCAACATTTGGCAAAAGAAGGAACCATTTTATGCAAAACAGATATATTTAATGCTGGATTCTGAATGAAATAAATCTGCCTCCAAGTGACCACTGTTTTGAATAGGACAGGGGTGGGCAAGTTCAGTTCCGAAGTCTTGCAGAGTTTTGATCTGGCCTTGATAAAAACTCACCTGTCTGTAGTTTCTAGTAACACTCTGACCTTGATTAGCTTGTTCAGGTGAGTCTTTTTAGGGTTGGAGCAAAACTCTAAAAAGTGCCCTTAAGGACTGAACTTGCCTTCCTGTTCTTAAACAAAGTTCACCTTTAGAGATCAAATCAGATTATAAAATCATATAAATAACTCTCATGATTCTTCGCAAATGTTAATTTGCATTTCAGGTGATGTCAAAGTTTGTCCCAAAGAGCAGTGTCTTGGTCCCTTACTTTACAGGTATCCAATGCTTTTCCTGTAGGACCAAGGTCCTGCAGAATTTGGTTCTAACCAGCTCCAACATACTTGCCTGGAAGATTCGAGAGTCTGGAGAACTTGACTGTGTCCAATATCGCATTCTACACTGTAGGTACTACATTTGAATTTGAATTTACTACAGGACTGTTAGAAAAGTATGTTCTATATAGTATGAATGTGAGTAGTATGAATGGACCTCCGACGTACTGCATGAGCCATTTGTCATTATCACATGACCTACCTACATAAGTTACGTCGCTTCACTCCCATTCATGAATTCTCTTGCGTGACATCATGGGATAGCATAGCATCCTTCAGATGCGGACCTCAGAATCTTGCAGGAAGTAGTAGGTCATGTAGTAGTAGTAGTTGTAGTAGTAGGTGTACTTCTCGCATACTGTTTTTGATGACAATGAATTCAGATATACTACTCCACTCGCATACTGTTTTTTATGTACTATATAGAATGGAAGTATGCGATTTTAGACACAGCATGCGACTAGATGATTCAGGTGTTTCAATAGGGTTGAAGCTCTGCGGAAAAGTGGCCCTCCAGAAACAAGTTATCTCTGCCCTACACTCTTCCCCTATTTAAGGGTAAACACATCATGTTCTCTTTTTCACAAAGTCCACACAGCCAATCATGAGCATGGAATTTACCCCATATACACCCTTCTGCCCCAACTTCACCTTACAGATGTACCCCCAAAGTCAGCATGGACACAAAACTGGGCTGCACAAGGTCTGTGTGTGGGGATTCAGAGACTTGTGATGATGAAAACTGCCACATGAACACAGTAGTCATGTCAAAGCAGTAAATAAGTCAGCATACTATCATCTCAAAAACATTGCAGGAATTATATGCTTTGTTTCCAGTGAGGACTAAGAGAAACTTGTTCATGCTTTTATCAGCAGCAGGGTGGATTACTGTAACGGCGTCCTCACTGGCCAGAAATTCCAAGGTTTCAGTCAAAGCAGGGTGAATCGGCCTTCAGCTACTAACAGCACCCCCTACTCCTGGAATCAGCTTCCAGAAATGATCAGATGTGCTCCAACATTAGGCACATTCAAATCTAGACTGAAAACACATCTGTTTAGCTGTGCGTTTACTGAAGGAGCACTGTGCAACATCCCACATATTGCACTATTATGTCTTTCTTTTCATTTTGTTTTTTTAAAACCTGTTTTAACACATTTTGATCTGTATTTAATCACCTTTATTATTTGTATTTATTTTCTTATACTTGTCTTGTTTATTCCTGCTTATGTAAAGCACTTTGAATTGCCACTTTGTATGAAATGTGCTATATAAATAATCTTGCCATGCCATGCCTTGCCTATAGTCTCAAAATGTGCTTAAAAGATGTTTACCAAAACAATTTTACCCATTCTTTTTTTGACCTGAATGACTGATTTCTCTTGTGGAACAAACAAAAATGGTCTAATCCAGACTATTAAAAGTAATAGGTCCAGTGTCATTTGCTCTAAATTGATCTTTTGTTTTTCACAGAAGAAAATCTGTCCTACAGGTGTGGAACCATATGAAGGTAAGAAAATAATGACATAAAAGTCCAATAAATGAAATGACAGCAGTGGGAAAGCTCAATATTAACACAAAGAATGTTCCGTACAGTGAGTTCTTGTTTGATGCACTCAATAGTGGCTTCCAGAGCCCTCGTCCCGCGAGTGGCCTCATCTTCCACAGCTTTCACAGTTTTCAGCAGAGAGGTCACATTCGTCACCATGACCTGCAATATCAGAAAACATAGTAAGGTCAAAGTTGAAGCTGCTTTTCTTGCTCTGCGTATGATGTCTCAAGTGAGCAAGTATGTCAACAGCTTTGTGGCCAGTTTTTCGCCTCACACACTGAAAGAGATCAGAGGCAATGTTATGACAGGAACAACTAAATCAAACAGTACAGTAAAACTGACCAGATTCTGTTCTTTGTAACAATCTTATTTCGTATTTCGTATAATCTAAATCATTAATGAAAACATTAGGGATAAAACTGATCCTTTTAATGGGCCACAGCTGAGGTTAATAATAGATTTTCTAGCCTAGCTCTTGCTTCTAGGAAATCCAGGAAAACAAAGCGGGCCTAAAACAAAGCCCTGAGGGATGCCATCATATGGAACAAAATCACTGTCATAAATATTTTGTGCATAAATAAAATTCAAGCGTCGGTAATTATAAAAACGTAAAGCAAAATGTAACGTACTCGTAATTTTACGAGAATACAATTCCAAAATCTGCGATAGAACAGACACCGAAACGACACTTTCTTTGTTTGTTTGTATACGACTTATAAATTTATGGTGGGTGTACATTACAAACACGAAATAGAGTATCACCACGAACACAAAGACCTGATTACGAGTGCGAATCAAAAAGCGACACTTCACTGTGAAAATTACGTCACTGCTGTCACAGGCATTAACAAACAAGTGAGAACCATCGATCGCAAACAGAGCGCCTTGCATGATGAGATCCTGATTCCAGACTGAAGGAAGCTTGCCGAGCAAAATTGCTGGGTATTCAAGCTTCCACACTGATGTTCTGCTTGCTTCATCAAACATGGACCTTCAGCGTGCACTTGGGCGGTTTGCTGCAGAGTGTGAAGCAGCTAGGATGACAATCAGCACCTCCAAGTCTGAGGCCATGGTGGTCCACCAGAAAAAGTTGGTTTGCCACCTCCAGGTTGGAGGAAAGTCCTTTCCCCAGGTGGAGGAGTTCAAGTATCTTGGGGTTTTGTTCACGAGTAAGGGAAGGATGGACCGTTAGACTGCAGTAATGCGGTCAATGTACTGGTCCATTTAGGTAAAGAAGGAGCTGAGCCGAAAGGCAAAGCTTTCGATTCATTGGTCAATCTATGCTCCGACTCTCATCTATGGTCATGAGCTTTGGGTCATGATCGAAAGAACAAGATATCAGATACAAGTGGCCAAAATGAGTTTCCTTCGCAGGGTGGCAGGGCACACCCTTATAGATAGGGTAAGGAGCTCTGTCACTCGAGAGGAGCTCGGTGTAGAGCTCCTCCACATCGAGAGAAGTCAGCTGAGGTGGCTCGGGCATCTGTATTGGATGCCTCCTGGATGCCTACTTATGGAGGTCTTCCAAGCATGTCCCACCGGGAGGAGGCCTCGGGGAAGACCCAGGACAAGCTGGAGGGACTATGTCTCACGGCTGGCCTGGGAACCCCTCCGGATTCCCCCGGAGGACCTGGAGGAAGAGTCTGGGGAGAGGGAAGAACCTTCTGCTGCTCCTGCAACCCGGCCCCGGGAAAGCGGTTGAAAACGGCAACAGACAAAGAAAATGTCGCATCTGTGTCTGTACTAATCTCAGATTTTGGAATTATACCCTCGTAAAATTACAAGTACATTCCGTTTTCCTTTATGTTTTTATATTTACAGATGCATGAATTTTATTAATGCACGAAATATTTATGACAGCGATTTGATTCCATACCATCACTACTTTAAACACAGACTAAAGGAACAAGGGCAGTGAATGTCTGAAGCAAAACCTCAGAGGACCTGAAGTCGCCATATGTTGAAGGTATGTAAAAACTCTTTCTCTGAAGGTCACAACAGCATTATAACTCATTACTTAAGCATGCTAAACAAAACATTTCATCTGCCCTGTATGTGGAAGTTGATCTGAGAGATTTCAAAGCACCAGGTGAAGGATTAAGAGATTACAGACGTCTTCAATCCATTTCTGTCTAAACAAGCCTAGAGATGGTTCTATCAGCGTAAGATAAACTGTGTGCACTGATCCACGGCATAACTGCAGAAGCAAGCGCTGTTTTAATTTTCTTTTAATTAGGTTTACAGAATTAATCATTTATGCTTTGTTACATGTCGATAACGGCATTAGAGAGGAAGAGAGGATGGGAAGGAAGCAGTCCTTACTCTGTACACAGACACAGCATGGTTTTGTCCCCTGCAGCGTGGCCACTGAGTCACGCACATACACACTATCAAACACACTATGATCACTGTAAGAGAGGGTTTGATTTTTGGCCACACACCAAGATGACAGCGAGCAAAGACAGCACCCAGCCATGAAAATAAGAGACAGGGCCAGCTGTTAGATAGGTGTACACACACATACTCACACACAAGCACATAGTGATAGCCATCAGAATAAGAAATGACCCTCACCAGGCTGCATAATGTCTTTCTTGCAAACATCCTTCAACTAGACATACCTTGGCAGCACTTTTCAGCTGATACATGGAGGGATCGTCCGCCGCTTTGCCCGCGGCACATTTAGTGGCACTAATCAGCTCAGCCAAAGCTTTAGCGACGTCTCGGACTGCGTTTATCAGAACCACCTGAACGAGATAAAGAGAAGAATTTATCAGAACCACCTTTAGTCATGATATGCCACTGGCTTTATCCGGTACCATTGTGCCTACACTCCTTTGGGAGGATGTAGCGGGAGTTTTTATCAGAATCATCCAATACACAATGATTTATTAATCCTCCATGGGTGGTTTAGATTCGAGAGATGATACATGTCAGTGTGTCTGCCACATTAGCATGATATTCAGGGTGCTGATGAAAGATAAATTTAGTCCTGGTTAAAAATATAGTAGAGACAGCTTGGCATTGCCTACTGGACTTACGGTGTGAAAATTCTATGACAGAGAAACCTGTGCACCTGTGTCTCCGGGTCTTCTGAGCCCATGCTTGCAGCTCCCAGTTTGACCACGTCAGTGAGCTGTGTGATGGTTTTGGCAGAGGACTGGGCCGCCTGGGCTAGTTTGTCCTGGCTCGATGCAGCACCAGACACGAGCAGCTTGGTATCCTCAACCAAAGCTTTAGCAGTTTTCAATATGTTCTCTCTGGAGTGCACAAACAAATACGCTTTAGATAACATAACAGACAGTATACTCTGAGGCTAACCATGTGTTCTAACTACATGCGACGCGATTATGTAACGCGATAAAAGCTATCTTTTGCATGTCTAAAAGTTGTTTTTGTCCTAACCATCTATGACAGCAATGCGCTAAATTTATATTTTAGAAACGGTTTCTATTTCTGCAACAACTGCAAAATCTACTATGACAATGATAACCTCAGGTACCGATTATGTGCTTTTTTCAGTGTTTAATGCTGCCGGTATTAGTTTAAATACTATTTTACGTGACATTTATTGCTATAACGGGTGGCACGGTGGCTCAGTGGTTATCAATGTGGCCTCACAGCAAGAAGATCGCTGGTTCGAGTCCCAGGTGGGCCAGTTGGCGTTTCTGTGTGGAGTATGCATGTTCTTTCCGTGTTGGCGTGGGTTTCCTCTGGGTGCTTCGGTTTCCCACACAGTCCAAAGACATGAACCTGACTATAGGTGAGGGTAAGCTAAATTGTTCGTAGTGTATGAGTGTGTGTGTGAATGAGTGTGTATGGGTGTTTCCCAGTTCTGGGTTGAGGCTGGAAGGGTGTAAAATATATGCTGGAATAGTTAGCGGTTCATGCCGCTGCGGCGACCTCTGAAATAGAGACTAAGCCGAAGAAAAATGAATGAATTTATTGCTATACTGAAAGTTTATCAATGTTGTGTCTGGTAGGGGCAGTCTAATTGCTTGATGCTGACATTTTGTCACATCGCGTGTTGTTAGGACATGATATATGGTGTTGTGAGCAATCATCAAGGTGTCAGTCATCTTTTGCATGTCCAAAAAGCTGTTTTTGCCCTAACCATCTACGTACGACAACAATGCGCTAAATTTATATTTTAGAAATGGTTTCTATTTCTGCAACATCATGACTGAACAACAGCATAAACTACTATGAAAATGATCCTCTCAGGTACTGATTATGTGCTTTTTTCAGTGTTAAACGCTGCCAGTATTAGTTTGAAAACTATTTTACGTGACATTTATTGCTATACTGAAAGTTTACCTATGTTGTGTCTGGTGGGGACAGTCCAATTGCTTGCTGAAATCTTGTCACGTGTTGTTAGGACATGATATATGGTGTTGTGAGCAATCATCAAAGTGTGGCGATTTGTTTGAAAGCAATGTCCTAACTACAGGCGATGCAACACTGTGATGTGGTAAAAGCTATCTTTTGCATGTCCAAAAGGATTTTTTGTTCTAACCATCCATGACAGTAATCTGCTGAATTAATATTTTAGAAATGGTTTCTATTTCTGCAACGTCACGGCTGAACAACAGCATAAACTACAATAAAAATGATCACCTCAGGTACTGATTATGTGCTTTATTCAGTGTTTAATGCTGAAGTCACATGCACTATTCAGATGTGAGCTGTTCACAGACTTCAACAGAGTGTTAAAATCTTGATGGTTCTGTGGGTCTCGTCTTTTAAATCTATTTATTTAGTATTTTCTATTGGATTCGATTTAGGTGATTGGCTGGACAATTCCAGCAGCTTTATTTTCTTTCTCTGAAAGCATTTGAGAGTTTCCTTGGCTGTGTTTTTGATCACTGTTCTGCTGAAATGTCCACCCTTTTTTCATTTTCATCCTCCTGCTAATGTAGATGTTGGACTGAAGCAGCTTAAATTCATTTACACTATAGATGGTTGCTGAAGAACTACTGAGGGATTTCTGCTGCTGTCTGGGCTTTTCATGCCTTTCTACACCTTCCTTTCTTCATGTGTTCAATACTTTTTTTCACTGCGCCTTTATATTTTATTACACATAACTTAATTTGTAAACAAATTAGTTTTGTATCCTTTGTATATATGGATTTCTTTGGTTGTTACCAGCATCTGGTGAAAATTTCAAGGCAACAGCCCCTTTAGAAATATCTTTTCTGAGAAAAATGGTGGCATGTTTAATACTTATTGTCCCCGATTTATATATTGAGCAATGTACATATGTAATCAATAATGTTAAACTAAGTCTCACCTGTGGTCTGCAAATGACTCTTCGTTCTCTGCATTGAGCGTGCCAGCAGAGGCGAACATGATGGTGGTGTCCAGATCAGCGATGATCCCCGAGACAGAACTGGCTGCTGTTATGCAGGCCTGAGTTCCTTTATTACCAGCCTGCAGGGCTGATAACACCATAGACACCTGCAGGACAGAGCGATCACACTTCATTAGGAACTCCACAGGAAGAGTTCGGACAGCTTTCCAGACCGTAAAATGTTTCTTGGGTTGATTTCCAAATCGTTTAATTAAAGTTTAATATACAGTTGAAGTCAAGATTATTAGCCCTCCTTTATTTTTTAAATATTTCCCAAATGATGTTTAACAGAGCAAGGAAATTATCACAGTATGTCTGATAATATTTTTTCTTCTGGAGAAAATCTTATTTGTTTTATTTCAGCTAGAATAAAAGCAGTTTAAAATTTTTTTAAAACCATTTCAAGGTCAATATTATTAAGCAATATTTATTTTTTATTTATAAAAAATGGATCAATTATGACTACACAAAACTTTATATATGAAAAGAAAGCAATGCAAAACGAAAGAAAAGCAATGCAAACTGGTCTTAAATCTGTATAAACAACATAACTGCTCCTTCCCTCAACATCAGACAGACAGACAGACAGCTGCTGAGAGATGGACTCCGAGTCTATTAAAGCAAGACTATTATACGTTTTAAAGAGAGAGAGAGAGTAATACAGAACAACTGATTTGAGTAGATGAAAACCCATAAGGGAGGCATTCAAATGCAACCTTCCCCATTCACTTTCAGTACAGAGATGATTTGAAGCAGAGCTGAGGTTTGAATTGAATAGGGGAAACTCGGACACATTAAAGCGGAGCTCGTTTAAAGCAGTGAGAGGTCACAGCAGCCCCACAGCAGGGAGACAACAAACTCCAGCTATTGGGATGTAATCAAAGACGATACGACTGGGAGATGAATGAATCTACTATATACAGTCTCATAAGAAACTCAACTGAGGGCTCCAGCATTAATTCCAAATATGGTAAAATATCGGGAACACTAAGAACAAGAAGTGCTGTCAGTGAAAATGGACTGCTGATTCATTGTGTGTTGATCATTGCTACAGTATATACAGAAGTCCCTTGCTATAAATGCCATTCACCTTTCGTGGCCTCACAGTTTTGCAGATTTTCTTTTAGTGCGATTTGACATGCATTGTGTTCTGCGTCCTGATAGGCTGGAGTCCACTGTCAAGAGTCCACTGCAGTGTGAGTTTCAACAAGGATGCAAAAAGGGTTGTAACTGTCCGCAGCAAGACCTTCATAAAGGGGGTCGCACACTGGATGGACCGCTCCACGCTGCGCCATGCATTTTAGAATTGTAAACATAGGTTTATATCAGAGTACGCAATCCGGTGCCGCAAGTCGTTGGCTGTCCGCGGTGCCCAGTTATGACTCAGGACACTGAACAGAGTGCCATTAGAATAATTTCATATTAAATAACATGCGAATGTGGCTGTCTGGTGTGTGTTACTTCCAACTGTCATGTGCACGGCGCACCCGCTGACCCCCTTAAGGATGGACTCTGTTTTAGTTTTGTGGAACAGTGACTGAAAAAAGACTGATGTATCGTGATTCTTTCCCTAGTGATTCTGACACTTTAGTCCCGATGCATATATTTTTCTTAACTTATTTTACTGATACCCATGCAAATATTAGAATTAAAGGGGGCCTATTATGCAAAAATCACTTTTAAAAAGAGGTTTAACCCCAGTTGTGTGGCAACAGTCTGTGAATATAACCAGCTTCTAATGGCAGAAATGTATTAGTTCTATATTCTATAATCACACTTGATAAAAACCGTCTGCAGAAACACTTTGATTGACGTTCTCCTTTTGTACGTGTCATCAGAAGGGGAAAGCCCCACCCATTAATGATGATCTCTCCCTCATTAGCATAAGACGTTAGTCATGTCTTTAAATCTGCCACCATGCTGACACATAGGCATTTGTAGCTCCGCCCTTTTTTATAAAGAGCACAATCTCATTTGAATTTAAAGTGACAGTCACTAAAATACCACAATTAAGATCAAAACCTAAAAGGGGCAGTTCAAACAGTTATAAAAACATTATTTGTGAGGTATTTTGAGCTGAAACCTTGCATACACACTCTAGGAACATTAGAGACTCATTTTGTAAAAAGGGGCATAATAGGTCCCCTTTAACAAACAAGATCAATAACCAAGCATCTTTCACGGTTCCAAAGTTGTCATGAACAGTAGATTTAAGGCCTTTTTAAAGCACCACTAATATAAATCCAGCACCCTGTAGTTCATACCATAGCATATATAGCGCCATGACAGTCCTTACTCCACTTAAGTTTTCAATACTTAACGCTTCACTTGCCCTTACAACCTTAAATAATAAAAGGTTGCGACAATATGGAAACCCCAAATACAAAAATAGTGATTTCTAAATTTACTTTGACTTGTATTTCATTACAGACAATACAACAAACATTACTTCATGTGTTTCTCATGATTTTTATTCATTTAAAATTAACACATATTCCAGATTTGGTTCTTGCAACACATATATAAAAAAAGCTGGAACAGTAAAGCATTTAACACTTTGTAATGTACTTAAAATCCCTTAAAAGACATTTAGGAACTGAAGACATCAAGTGATAAAGTGTTTCAGGTGTAATTTTGTCCCATTCCTTCTGCAAACAATTCTTAAGGTGGGCAACAGTATGGGGTCTATATTGTTGAGTTTTGCGCTTCAAAATGCGCCCGCCATTCTCTACAGGTCGGGACTGCAGGCAGGCCAGTCAAGTACCTGTATCCTCTTCCTCCGCAGTCAGGACTGTAATGTCTTTTTTTGAAATGTGTTGCAAGAACCAAATTTGGAATTCGTGTTTATTTAAAAACAAAAAAAATAAAAATCATGAGGAATACTGCAAACTGAACAAACTAACACATAAGAGCGAACAGCCGAGAAATCCTACCTTTTCCGTGACGGTTCGAGCGCATTCGATCAGCTCTCGTTTGGTGAAACTATCGGTTGGGCTCATCTGCAGCGCTCCGGCCTTCTGCACCAGGTAGATGCAGCCGTGACCCAACTCCTGCACTCGCGTCTTGATCTGAGATCCCACCTGCAAATATAGTGGGGGAAATAGTATTGAACACTGGGAATTGAACACTGGTATTTTTTCCCGGGAATAATATTACTAAAGGAGCTGTTGACGTGGAATTGAATCAGATTTTGGTAAAAACCCAAACAATACAAACATAAAAATAAAACAAAACAAAATCTGAAAAATGGGTTATGTGTAATAACAATAGAACGACAAGGAGAAAATGCTGAACTTCTGGTGACGGCAGTTTAAAGACGCCTCTCACATGGAGAATGAAGTCACATGCATTGCTCAGCTGGGATTTATTTACAGACTTTACCAGAGTGTAAACATCTTGATGGTTCTGTGGGTCTCAATCAAATCTAAGCTTTATTTTGTATTCTCTATTGGATTCAGATCAGGTGATTGGCTAGGCCATTCTACAGCTTGATTTTCTTTCTCTGAAAGCATTTGAGACTCTCTTTGACTGTGTTTTGGATCATTGTGTTGCTGAAATGTCCACCCTGGTTTCATCTTCCTCATCCTGCTAATGTAGATGTTGGACTGAAGCAGCTGATGCTCATTTACACTGACGATGGTTGCTGAAGAACTACTGAAAGATTCCAGCTGCCGTGTTCAATACTTTTTCCCTGCGCCATTTCATTTTATTATACATAACTGCATTTGTAAATGAATTCGTTTCATTTTATTTGCATATATGGATTTCTTTAGTTGTTGTCAACATCTGGTGAACATTTCAAGTCAAAAGCACCTTTAAAAGTATGTTTTCTGAGAAAAATGGTGGCATGTTCAATACTTATTTCCCCCTCTGTACATCCCAAATCTGAACGCACACTCTGAAAGCAACTGCCTCCTTTCAGCAAAGCTTTACATCCAGTAATTAAGAAGTGATTGTGAGGGCCCGACAGCGCGGTATGTTCATTACCTGACACACGGATCTGCGGGTGGGCGGCTTTTCATTATGAATATCACAACGGGCTTTTAAGGCTTGTGGGGGAGCGTGGTTATTATGATAATGGCAGCGGGCGCTTATGTAAAACGCTAGCAGAGAGAGATGGTGACAACTGGGGTTCGTGCTTTAAATGTGGAGAGAGCCAAGGTGGGAAATTGGTGTTTGTACCTTTGTTCGGTGGTTTAAACACAGCACGGTGGGGATTTATAAGGTCTGCGTGTTTGTATGGAAAAGTTACATGTGTTTAGGTTGAATAGGTTAATTTTATATATATATATATATATATATATATATATATATATATATATATATATATATATATATATATATATATATTTATATTTAGATATATATATATATATATATATATATATATATATATATATATATATATATATATATATATATATATATATATATATATATATATATATATATATATTTAAGGGATAGTCCAACCAAAAATATAAATTTGGTTATCATTTATTCATCTTCCACTTACTCCAATGTGGTTTGAGTTGTTTTGTTCTGTATTTTGAAGAATGTTGGACACCGGTATTAGCTATTGACGTCCATAGTAGGAAAAACAAGTTCTATGGGGTTAATGGTTACAGGTTTTCAACAATTATCAGAATATCTTCAAATTCTGGATAAGGGAATAATGAGATTTTTATAGAATAACTACACAGATTTTGATTATTTGTGTCACGATCACCAGCGATCTAGCCTGTGCAGATTGGTGGAGAACTAAATAAGCCATTTTAATGAACTACAATTCCCACCATGCACCTCAGACACACCAGTTTCTGATTTCCCCTGATTCCACACACACAGCTGGAAGCTCATGATGGACTAATCAGATGGACTACAAACACGGCACACACACAAAGTTTCTGAGTCTTGTAAGCTTTAGGTGAGCAATTCAAAGCTTTTCTTTGTCCTTGCCTTTTGTGTTTTTGACCTTTGCTTTGTTTATTGTTTTATGTTGTTTTGCTGCTGTCCTGACCATTCGCCTGTACTCTGACTACACTTTTTGTTTATTTGCATGCTCCTGTCTGTGCCTGTTTTGACCTTTGCCCGTGTGTTGACTTTTAATAAACTGCATTTGGATCCTCAACCCCAACTCAAAACAATTTGCTCACATATATCTACTAAAATGGCTTTGGAAGACTTGAAATATAGTTAATTAGATTTAATTTAAAATGGTATTGGTTAATTAATTAAGTGTAAAACTGCAATAATACCAAATCAAATTTGATAATTAAGATAAAAATAAATGTTAACTGAAATCCCAAATGAAGAATAGAATAAAATAATATTTGAGCTAGTTTTTGTCTTGATGTTGTTAAAATTTTAATTTCTGTTTCTTTTAAAACTATAATTAAAACTGCTAAAAGCATATTTTTAAAAAGCTAAAATAAATAAAAAACTATGACCATATATTAATATTATGTGTTAGAATAGTAATTATATTGTCTTAATTTTAATATGAACTAAAAAAACTATATTATTCTATATTATTATTAATATTATTATTATTATTATTATTATTATTATTATTATTATTTAGTAAAACCTGATAAACTATATTTTTATAAATAGTTAAAAATATTGTAAAAATAATATTGTTATTGGTAAATACAGAATTCTGATTATTTTATATGCAAAAACACTAAATAAATAAATAAATATTTAAATAAATAAATAAATACAACTTACAAGTGACCAAAAAGATCACTGCATTTTGCTGGTCTTAATAAAAATAAAAAAAAGAAAATATTTTTCATTTTTACTTTCCACATTGACTGTGTTGGTCCAAGCTTATTTTATGTATATGTTTAATAAACAAATAAATAAATAAATACAACAAGTGACAAAAAAGATCACTGCATATTGACGGCATTTTTACACACACACACACGCACGCACACACACACACACACATATATATATATATATTACTTTCCACACTGTCTGTGTTGGTCCAAGCCTATTATTGTGTATATATTTCTTCTTATTATTATTAATAATAATATTAATAATAATAAATAAATAGGCGACGCAGTGACGCAGTAGGTAGTGCTGTCCCTTTACAGCAAGAAGGTCGCTGGTTTGAGCCTCGGCTGGGTCAGTTGGCGTTTCTGTGTGGAGTTTGCATGTTCTCCCCGCGTTCACGTGGGTTTCCTCCGGGTGCTCCGGTTTCCCCCACAGTCAAAAGACATGTGGTACAGGTGAATTGGGAAGACTAAATTGTCTGTAGTGTATGAGTGTGAGTGAGTGTGTATGGATGTTTCCCAGAGATGGGTTGCGGCTGGAAGGGCATCCTCTGCGTAAAACGTGCTGGATAAGTTGGCGGTTCATTCTGCTGTGGCGACCCCAGATTAATAAAGGGACTAAACTGAAAAGAAAATGAATGAATGAATAAATAAATAAATATACAATAAAAAAACAAATAAATAAGGATGTTTCTGTTAGCTTTAGAGTATGATGAAATCCAGAAACGTTTTCTGGACATGCAAACGTCTCATTTTATGCTCTTAACTCCAGTCATCTAGAGGTAATTTAGTTAGCATGAGGATTGCTCATCAGCTTGTGTGTGAATGAGTTTTTCTCCTCACCTCCTCCAGCTCGGCGGTGGCAGCTGCCAGTCGGCCTTGTTGTGCTAGCTGACTGTAATCCACCGTCACCTGAGACGCCAGGCCACCCAGCTCCTCCGGGCAAGTCACAGATTTCGTCATCTGGAGTCACAGAACACACCACGAGTACAGTCAAATACAAGCAGCAATGCAAATGCAAATTTAAGTATTCGCATTAGATCTCGTATAAAGTGGGGCTGGGTGATAGGATCTACAATCAAAACCTCAATTAAATGAACACTTTTACCTCGATTTTGATTACTGAAGTGATTTTTGTTTTATTTTCAATTGAATTGTATCATTGATTGAATTTTATTACTGAATTATTAAAGGTTTGTACAGTAAATATACTAAGCTATTATTTTTTAATGATAGAGCATGTGATATTTTCTCTGTGGTGTTAAAATGACCGAAAGGAAACAAACTAGTTGTGGTTTTGATGAATAATTTAAAATGAAATAAAAACAAACCCTGCTTGAAATGAAGTGAATGTGTATCTTTTGTAAATGAATGCACTTTTAAATAATGAAATGTGAAAAGTAATTTAAAATACACATAAGAAATGTTTTATTGACAGTAAATAAGCCGAGAGGCGTCAGTGTTACCAGTAGCATGATGGAAAGCAGCAGGAACAAGTACACTACATAGAGACATAATGTCTGCGCATTATTTACTCTTCTGGTGAGCATGTGTGATTTGTGAATAGATAAGTATACGTGTACATGAGCAGAATATCATATTAAGCTACTTTAAAATTTGAGCACAATGCGTGCGCAAAGTAAACAATGGTACACTTCGCTGCCCTTGGGCTTTGGTAGACACACAAACAAACCATTGAAATGAATGGGTTTGATAGCACAGCGCTTTCTGTGTCCTGTGTGAAAGACACTTCACATTGTGCAGTGACATCGGCTAGAGAGAAACAAGCACAATATATACAGGTTTATATATATATACAGGTTTATAAATATACAGTATATATATATATATATATATATATATATATATATATATATATATATATATATATATATATATATATATATATATATATATATATATATATACATACACATATATAAATATATATATATAAATATAAATATAAATATATATATATATATATATATATATATATATATATATATATATATTTATATATATATATATATTTATATATGTGTATATATATACATATATATATTTATATATGTGTATGTATATATATATATATATATATATATATATATATATATACATACACATATATAAATATATATATGTATATATATATATACACATATATAAATATATATATAAATATAAATATATATATATATATATATATAAACAAATTAAACACAAATATATTTATAAACAGTATGTGTGTGTATTTGTTCATACCTCCATAAATATACATAATACATACATAAATATTATGTAAATAAAAACTTTTTTCTTGACTGTCATTAGTCTACTGACAGCACTAACATATATAAGCAAAGAATGACCCATAAAGCCGTCCAATCCACCAGAACCAAACCAAAAAAAAAAAGTGGTTAAAAAAGCTAAAGTGTGCATTAGCATCCCTCAAGTGTAAGCATTTGGAGAGTGCGTCCTCACCATCTCCTGCGCTGTAATGGCGATGGCTTTGGAAAACTTCACCATAGTGGTCTGGTAATCCACAAAAGTGCCGTCAGGCTCCGGCGGAGTTCCTTCATCCATCTGTGGAGTGAAAAAAAGAGACGCAGATAACAGTGAGGCCGTGCTGGATGCTGGAGTCTCCGCTTGGTTCATGTGTGCGACGCTGAGATGAGTTCCAGCACAAAATGATCACCGTGCAGAATTTCAATTGGCTGCCATTGTCTTGCACTGTGAATCATGACAGTATAATGAAAGACTGGCTGCATCCACAGATGATAAATGGAGATGTTGTGCCAATTCAGGCTAATAATGAGCTACAGAGACAGCTGTAGTATCTGTGACACATTTACATATGAGAGCGCCAGCTAGACATGACTCTGATTAGAAAGCGTTCGACAGATTTCTAAGACCAATAAATAAATACAAATGAAAAGTATAAAAATGATAAACCAAAAACAGAAACAGAAATGATAAATCTAACATATCATATCATATATGTTTATTTAATGCCATATTAGCAGCAATGGCTATTTTCACGGTCAAAACAACTTTAAAAATAGACATAAATCATAGATGTATACACTAGATCAGTGTTTCCCAACCCTGTTCCTGGAGGCACACCAACAGTACATATTTTGGATGTCTCCCTTTTCTGACCCATTAACTTCAGGTGTTGGAGTCTTTTCTGATGTTATGATAAGTTGATTCAGGTGTGTTTGATTAGGGAGAGGTTGAAAATGTGTACTGTTGGTGTGCCTTTAGGAACAGGGTTGGGAAACACTGCACTAGATATCACATACGAACCCTGAGGATGCGTCAGTAGCGCTGCCACGTTTGTACAGTGCTACCAGGACAAGTGTCATTCAACCCTACTAGTCAAGACTAAAGCCAACCTGAAGAGACTGGACTTTAGCGCTGTGTACGGGTGTAATAACAAACATACAAAGAAAACGAAGCATAAATGTAGAACATTTTATAGGTAAGATTTAATTTTTTAAGTTTTTGTATGGTACGAACTTTGTGCTCAACAAGTAACGTCATCGATGATAATACAGTCACTTCATTCACCATAAGGCAAAGTAGCACCAACTTGAACTAAATTCTAGGCTTATGCTAGTTTTGCTGCATAAAATCAGCAAACAATGTCAATTAAATATGACAACAAGACGCTGCGGTGCCATCTATCCATCGATGTAGAAAAGTAAAGTGATGTAAACGTATTTGCATACTGACCACGGGGAAAACACCCGATCATAGATATATGTATAAATGTTTACATATCTCTGTCTCTGGATGGCCAGTCCTCTACTGCACCTTGTCCCACATTAAAGTCAAAGGAGTGCTACCCTGTACTAAAATGGCGGCTCTATTGACGCATTCCTTCCAATAGACAACAACAGGGTAGGCGACATCTTATGTAAATATCTATAGACATAAATAAGATTTTAGGCTTTAATAAATATAATACATATAAATATATATATGCTGTTGGTCAGATTGTCATTTTAAATATGACCACATATTTATTACTGTTCATAATTAGATTTTCTTTTTATTTAATCAATATAAAACTATATTACTATAATCAATATTAATATAAAATAGAAATAATAGGTTCATGGCCAAAGCAATATTAAAAATCTATGCAATAAAACTACAAACAAATAAATACACAAATTAGATAAGACTTTTACCGTTAATAAATATAACACGTATATTCATAAATAATATAATTAATAATAATTATAATAATTAATAAATAATAATAATTCTAAAATAAATATATTATATATAAATATATATATATATATATATATATATATATATATATATATATATATATATATATATATATATATATATGTATATATATATATATATATTTATATATGTATATATATATATATATATATATATATATATATATATATATATATATATATATATATATATATATATATATATATACACACACACACATACATATATATATATATATACACACACACGCACTCACTGTATTATATTATATTATATTGATGCTTACTTTTGATTAATAAAATTTTTTAAATCATAAATATGATATATAATTGTCATTCTGTGCTCAGAGAAGCTTTTAGCAACAGAATTCACATGATTTTCCCTTTTTAAATTTTGATATTAGCAATGTAATAAATAGGTGAGAGTCACTGACCCGTCCAATGGACTCAGCAATGGACTCTACCATACCGCCCACCATCCCGCCCTCACTGGCCGCTTCATTCAGGGTCACCATGATGTCATCGACCGCCTCCTTCATCAGCTGGGCTGCTTCAGAAATGGCATCATGAGTGTGCGCCGCCTGAAACAAGAAAGAGAAAGTTAGTGGATGATGATCGTTATTGTGGATGCTAATATATTTATTGCTATATTTATAGATACAATGAACTTTCAAGCTCAATATACTTCACAAATTACGTTATATAACTCTTTGAAACTGCCCCTCTTAAGGTTTGATAGTAATTGTGCCATATTTGGTGACAGTCGCTTTAAATTTAAATGAGATCTTTTCAAAAGAGGGCGGGGCTACATATGCCTATGTGTCAGTAAAAGTGCCAATGTTAGTGCTTGTTTTTTCCAATCGGAAGTTCTGTGAATGTGCCATTGGAACCCAGGCCACAAAACGGTTTGTATAATGTCATGTGTCGTACCTTGGGGTTTCCTCCGCCCTCTTTGGCAGCGTAAAGCATCTGTAGAGCAGACTCAAACAGGGTTTTGGTTTGGTCCAGTATGTTCATCTGCTGCTGGTGGTCCACGTGTTTAGACGCCAGTCCTACTGACGCCACAATCACCGGCTCAAAGTAGCTGGCTAACTGAGTCACCTGCAAAAAAAAAAAAAGATTTTTGTAAATATCTGGCACTCAGACAAACTGTTTCCTGTGTATATTTCTGACGAGAGTGATGTGTTGAGGGAACTGATATGACCGCTTTGTTTTTCAGCTATTTATTTGACAGGCAAGCTTGCAAACACTTTAGGCGGGAGGCATTAATCTTGGTCCATACAAACAAAGACTGATTTATTTTAAAAAATATATAATTCTGATGCTACTTTGTAATCAATTCATGATGTTTAATCCACATATTCAAATGTGGTTCACACAAAAAAATGTAACATTTGGAAATATGAAGAAAAAGAAGGTTGTTGATGCAGGAAAGGTTTGTTTTTGTGTAGATTACATTCAACATTTGAGCAAAATTATGTATTTACTGCACTTTTAGGTCCATTTTTGACATTGATATCTGTGTAAATGCTCTGATATACAGTATTTCTCATACTTTGTTTATGGGTTAAAATATATCTTTGCGGTAGTATACTCTTTGAATATTTTGATGCCGCCAGGGGTGAGGTCTAGATATGTGCTTTCCAATGCAGTATTTTTATCCTTAAAAGTGCCATAGACTTGATTGATTTAATATGATAAGTTGTTCTCTGATGTCTACATAGTAGGTATGTGGCTTAGGCAAGTTCCTTTTTTCTAGACAGAGTTTTATATGCTCACTTATAACCACAACCCATGTAATGACAAGCTCTGTTTTGATCATATTTGTCCATATCCATGGCAAATTTCACAATATACACATTAAACTACCAAAAGATACATTTTAACAAACCTTATTTCTTATGAGTGGCACTGAATACATTTTTAATCTGTATATCCTGCATTTTGCATATATATTACAGGGCAATTTATATTTTTTGCATGAACTATACCTTTAAGACCCCACTATTTGTGGTTAATACTAACCCTATTTGACCATATTCATGGGACATTTCCCAATATACACATTAAACTAACAAAAAATACATTAAAAACAATCTTATATCGGTGCTGAATGCATTTTTAATCTGTATATCCTGCATTTTGCATATATATTATAGGGCAATTTAAATCTTTAGCATGAACTATACCTTTAAGACCCCACTATTTGTGGTTAATACTAACACTATTTGACCATATTCATGGGAAATTTCACAATATACACATTATACTAACAAAAAATACATTAAAATCAATCTTATATCGGTGCTGAATGCATTTTTAATCTGTATATCCTGCATTTTGCATATATATTACAGGGCAATTAAATTTTTTAGCATGAACTATACCTTTAAGACCCCACTATTTGTGGTTAACACTAACACTCTTTGACCATATTCATGGGAAATTTCACAATATTCACATGATACTAACAAAAAATACATTAAAAGCAATCTTATATCGGTGCTGAATGCATTTTTAATCTGTATATCCTGCATTTTGCATATATATTATAGGGCAATTAAACTTTTTAACATGAACTATACCTTTAAGACCCCACTATTTGTGGTTAATACTAACCCTATTTGACCATATTCATGGGACATTTCCCAATATACACATTAAACTAACAAAAAATACATTAAAAACAATCTTATATCGGTGCTAAATGCATTTTTAATCTGTATATCCTGCATTTTGCATATATATTATAGGGCAATTTAAATCTTTATCATGAACTATACCTTTAAGACCCCACTATTTGTGGTTAACACTAACACTCTTTGACCATATTCATGGGAAATTTCACAATATACACATTATACTAACAAAAAAATACATTAAAAGCAATCTTATATCGGTGCTGAATCCATTTTTAATCTGTATATCTTGCATTTTGCATATATATTATAGGGCAATTTAAATTTTTAGCATGAACTATCCCTTTAAGACCCCACTATTTGTGGTTAATACTAACCCTATTTGACCATATTCATGGGAAATTTCCCAATATACACATTAAACTAACAAAAAATACATTAAAAACAATCTTATATCAGTGCTAAATGCATTTTTAATCTGTATATCCTGCATTTTGCATATATATTATAGGGCAATTTAAATCTTTATCATGAACTATACCTTTAAGACCCCACTATTTGTGGTTAATACTAACACTATTTGACCATATTCATGGGAAATTTCACAATATACACATTATACTAACAAAAAATACATTAAAAGCAATCTTATATCGGTGCTGAATGCATTTTTAATCTGTATATCCTGGATTTTGCATATATATTACAGGGCAATTAAATTTTTTAGCATGAACTATACCTTTAAGACCCCACTATTTGTGGTTAACACTAACACTCTTTGACCATATTCATGGGAAATTTCACAATATTCACATGATACTAACAAAAAATACATTAAAAGCAATCTTATATCGGTGCTGAATGCATTTTTAATCTGTATATCCTGCATTTTGCATATATATTATAGGGCAATTAAACTTTTTAACATGAACTATACCTTTAAGACCCCACTATTTGTGGTTAATACTAACCCTATTTGACCATATTCATGGGACATTTCCTAATATACACATTAAACTAACAAAAAATAAATTAAAAACAATCTTATATCGGTGCTAAATGCATTTTTAATCTGTATATCCTGCATTTTGCATATATATTATAGGGCAATTTAAATCTTTATCATGAACTATACCTTTAAGACCCCACTATTTGTGGTTAATACTAACACTATTTGACCATATTCATGGGAAATTTCACAATATTCACATGATACTAACAAAAAATACATTAAAAGCAATCTTATATCGGTGCTGAATGCATTTTTAATCTGTATATCCTGCATTTTGCATATATATTACAGGTCTTTATGAGCTTCCTGTGGCATTATTTAGTTTGAAGTACATTGTATTTTTACCTTGTGTCCCAGCTGAGCTGCTTCCCCTCGTGCTGCTGTGGATATGGGGTCGATGAGGTGGCCGATCTCCTGCACGGCAGACGTCAGCTGCTCCTGTAAAGCCTAAATTTCATAGCAACACCAGTTTTCAGCAATTTGGTCCGATGTGATGAACAGCAATGTAAGCAATGCTTGGAGAAAATCCAATCAAAACAGATCTTGTTTACATATTCTTAAAGGCACAGTACTGAATTTGTAAACCATTACAAGTCAACTTTTTTGAATTAGTGGAAACACATAAAACTACAGTGACACTAAAATGAAGTCATACAACAAAGAAACAAAATGTATTTTTTTACAATCATATTAAAAAAGCTAAGATATGCATTTATTAATTGCCAAAATGAAACAGGGTATATGGTAAATCTGGTATATGGTAAAAAAGGTGGAATAAATTAAATATATATATTACAATACATTTTTAAGTCAACTAACTGCAATTAAAATGTTAAAGTACTGAAATAATTAAAGATAAACTGAAAACTGAAATAAAAATAAATACAAAATAACTAGATTTACAAAACTTACAAAATGAATACGATAAAAGTATGCAGATTATACTAAAATAGCTGATTCTTATCCATAAAAACTTCAGAATGATTTAAATGGAAAAAATTAGATGCCACTTAAAAATAAAACAGATTATTGTTTTTGAGTTTACTGTAAGTTCAGCATGTAAAGTAAGAACATCACTATATGAATAACGTTGGGCTTGACTATATATATATATATATATATATATATATATATATATATATATATATATATATATATATATATATATATATATATATATATATATATATATATATATATATATATATATATACACACACATACATACACACACACATACATATACATATATATATATATATATATATATATATATATATATATATATATATATATATATATATATATATATATATATATATATATATATATATACACACACATACATACACACACACATACATATACATATATATATATATATATATATATATATATATATATATATATATATATATATATATATATATATATATATATATATATATATATATATATATATATATATATATATATACTTCTACAGCCTCTTCACCCTTATGTTTTACTCTGGCAAGCAGAGGACTACAGTTATATTGCTGCTGTTGGACAACATAATGTATTTTTGAGGCTTTATTAGGCGAAATGTAGTTTTTTAAATAGAAACTATGCAGTTTATTTTAAAAGGGATGTGCCTATTTTAAATATTTAGAATTTCAGAGATTCAGCGCTTCGGCAGCCATTAGCCTGTCATACTGAGCAGAGCAAAGATGATTGAAGCTCCGCCAAAAGATGGCGACAAAGATGCAGAATAAGCCCTTACAGGAGAAAAACATTTGCATTTTCCCAGCCTCTGTTTCAAACCACAGCTAAACACATTATAGAACAGGTAAGTGACGATTTAAGCCGATCTCTCTCTTTTGTATTTTATTGTGCTGTTTTTATACTATAGTAATTGTTTGCTGTGCTTTGGCTTTTTCAGGATTAATTATTGTGATCTCCCGATTGCAACAGATAAATACTGGGAAATCTATGTAGACTGATGGCATTTCATGCCGTTCAGCCATGTAACCTTAAAATATCTTGAAAATCATCTGTTTTATCATCACTTTAGACATTACGCTAGAGAATAATTCAAACACTAGCTCTAAAGTGACATTTGTGAAGTTACAACGGTTTCTGCTGTTCTAACCGTCAGCTGCAGATGTGAATGAGGGGCAGAAGAAAGAAGTTCTTCTTACAAAAGGGTTTTGAGACTCTCCGTGTTTGATTTTCTTTTTTTTATACACGATTACGCCGTCGTAGCCATGTGAAAGGCTGTATATTGGCACTGGTGGGACATTAAGGCACTCAGCCTGCGGCCTCGAGCCAACGTACACTGCCCAGCAGTGCCGATATACAGCAACATCCCACTGCTGCTTGTGTGATATTGCTTATATAAATATAGTCCAGCTATATAATAATACATGCAGAAATTAACTTTTTTAATCTGGCATGTTTTAAACAAATATTATTTAGATGCTCTCACATGTGACGTGACAAACTGTAGTATAAATATTTAAATAAAATCTTCAACTAATTAGTTTCCTTAAAATGTTTGTTATGTTGAAAAGTTTCACATTTTTATTTGTAATTAAATATAATGATAACTTTGTATTAATATATTCAGTACATTCCTTTTCATTTATATTATTTTTATTTGCTAAGCAGCATTCCAAGTCCTCTATTTGCCAATAGATTTATCATCCTTGTCGTCACGACAAGCTGTTGCGGACATAAAAGTAACCCTGTTCCAGAGCATCATTCATGAAAAGAGGGCAGGTGCTGACACAGACATGATTTTATTGGTTACCTCCAGGGAAATGTCATCTCTGCGTGGCAAACTCTGACCCACGGCGGCGAGAGAGACCTGCTCGATGTCCCTGATGCTCTTATTGATGCTGTCGATGGACTGGTCACACTCCCGCTGCCCAGGAGCCTTGTCCCTGTAACAACAACACAGAATGGGTTACTAGGTTTTGTTCTCCTACATTAGATTTACATTCACTCGAGGTAAAACTGATTTATTTTGTCATAATATACACTTCTGCATCAGCTCTTTTCATCCAGCATCTGAAACAAAAACCCGCATCACTAAACCCCAAAGGCAACTCTACTCTGATTGGTCCGATAATTGGCTATTGTGATTAGTTGATCACTTACGGTGTGTTAGAAACCAAACGGCCATTACTACTGTATATCCAAATTTCAGCTCTTCCTCAGCATTTGCTAACAGTGTTATGAACATTAACAATGGTGAGTGGTAAATACGGTTTGTCAGATAATTCTAGAAATTATTACCAGGATCAGATTACCATCAATAACCCACGCCAACACAGTTCCTCACAGGTCCAATACACATCTCTGCCATTTGCTCTTTCAGTAACCACGAGCTTGTGACCATACACAATTAAGTGTGTGTTCCCAAATGGCAACACTGTGCAGCAGTGGAACGTGCAATGGTGCAATGGGTTAGCTAGCTAGCAAGGTCAGCTGTGAACGTTTAAGTTGTAACAATAACAACATGAATGCTAGTCTAATGTTGATTAGTCATGTGTTAATGACATTAGCATTATGGATAAAATCTTGTTTTAAAGGCAATACTACTTCTCAATAGATATGAATGCAGGGAACAGTGTATTAGCGAGCACCACATTGTTCTTTGGTAAGTGAAACAAGAAAAGGACAGAGGTGGCTCTTCCTGCAGATGAAAATGAGGATGAGATGGGTTTTAGTGATCATGAGAATGATGCGGACTGGACATTTGATAGAGACACTTCAGGTAAGTTAGCTCAGAGGCAGATAAGACAGGTGTAGTGTAGTATATAGTATAATATACATAACCATTGTTGGCTAGCAGCTACATTATTCTGGTGCATCTGGATATACTAGACTTGTTATTTATTTTTTATAATATTTACTGGAGAAAATTTTTATATTTACTGTATGTTGTATACATGATAATACAATATTAGGTTTGTTTTTAATAATATTCAGCAAAAAAGAATGGAGTGAATGAAAGCTGTTGGAATATGAGTTGTGGTAAAGTATTTATAAGGTGTTATTTGTAAGTTTTGTGTTAAAGCTTATAATACTGCAAAACCAATTAAATCATTTCAAACAACACACTTATTATGTAATAAGGAAATATAAAATATAAATTAGAAATTTCTGAAAGTTTGGTTCACTGTTTTACGTTGTTGCCATATGACAACATTTAATAAAGTATAAATAAAATAATAAAAAATAAAACAAATAATTTTTACCAATTTTTTTTTTACAGCACTTCAAGTTAAGCCATTTTAAGAAAATAAAATATACAGTCAAATATTTTTTTAAATAGATTTATCATAATGCGTGCGGTAGAGGGTTAACTGTGTGATTTATAAGCATGTTTATCCATGGGGACATCAACGTAGTCAAAAACGTCCCCACGAGTCTGTGTGCATTCAGGTTTAAGTCCCCGCAGAGATATAAAAACAAGCACACAAATGCAAACACACAGGTCTGGCTGATCTCCAGCTCTGATTGGTTGATCTGGGAGGACAGTGTATGGAGGGCATCCAGACGGGCAGCGAGCCGAGCTGTTCCTGCAACTGCTGAGAGAGTGTTGCAGAGGAGAACGACACCATCAGCCCTTCACGCTCACTGACCTCAGATCAGGTCATCTGAGTGTCTGATCTGTGTCCAGTCTCCTCAATCCGCATCCGTCACGCTCTCGATATGAAGTGAGAGTCACTTACCACAAAACACAACCTACTGACAGACACAGTCCATCATTATAGAGAAAAGCCTTCAAAACAATACTCCAGAAACGAAATCATTCCTGGCTTCTGGAGGAATGCAGTTCTTACACCGTGTCCTGACCATAAGTGATGCGAGACACGATTCCAGCGACAAGCAATTTGTCTGACAGAAACATTGAAATACCAGAGGCGCTGAAAAGAGTCTCAATCCAATAGACAGGTTTATAAACTAATTAATCAATATTAAATCTCATTAACATTGTTGAAAGTACATGCTTAGTGAATGATATTTGTTAGTTGGTTTTGTTTGCTAGTTATTTTATTTTCAAGATCTGAGGTAAACTATCTGCTGGTGCTTTCGGTGTGGTAATAAATGAAATGTAAAATGGTATTCAAACACACACTGGAAGCATTTAATATAGAATAAAGCACATAATCAGTACCTGAGGAGACCATTGTTATAGTGGTTTATGGTGTTGTTCAGCCGCAGCATCGCAGAAATAGTTTTGTAAAATAGCAAATTTGTAAAATAGAAAATCGCAGATGATAATGTCACACATGATAGGACAAAAAGATGATGGTTTAACACAGAAAAGATATTTTATGGCATCTCGCATCATGTGTACTTGGGACATAGTGTTAGGTTGTGTCTACACTTGTAGTTCAGTTGGTTGTCTTGGTTTGTTAGGTCAGAACAAAAAATTAAAACCTTTCTGCATTGTAAATTTACTATATAGATATAGATTTACTATATATATATATATATATATATATATATATATATATATATATATATATATATATATTAGGGGGGCATAGATAATTATTTTTAATCTAAATTAATCTCACTGTAATATGAGAATTAATCTAGAATAATCTAGATTAAAATGGCTCATTTGAATTCTGTCGAAGGCATTCAGAATATGTGTGCTACCCAAATAATGACTAAAATTAAGTCTTTGAGAATGGGTTTCTCAAGCCAGGTGGCGCATTAGACCAGGGGCTTATCTCCTGTTTCCAAAATGCATCACAAACTGCTTGAGAAACTGTTCTACTATGATAATTGGGGATGAAAATAAATGATGTTCAATAAGATGTACTTGTGTTTACTAACTGTTAATTCAGTTAAGCATGAATGTTGAACTGTAGGCCGACATAAGCTCCAAACGGCGATTTTTGATAACCTTAATCTGACTGAAGTCATAACTGAGCTAAACAGAAATGGAATTAAGACATGTGGAGTATGCATATACTAGAGGCATTATTGAAGTAAACACCTCGATCAAACTACTACCGTCATGTAGGACTTTTCGCCATATTTTCCGACAAGATCCACACACGCGGCTGTCAGTAAAGGACCCCCCCCCCCCACACACACACACATACATCATGAAACGCAGACGTTTTTTCTTTCTATTTGGCATGTGTTATTAAATTCCATAACACTCTCACCAGTCCTTACTCCTTATTTGCGTCTAATATATGGAGAGAGATTAGACTCAATAATAATTCACGCAAAAGACACGATGTACACATGCGTAGCCAAATTCACGTACGTAAAATATTTATTTATACTTACAAAAACAATTCACATGCACAAAATAAAAATACATTTTCATAAAATACGTTTCACAAATGCAAAACACCATTTGCAAATATATAAGAGTGTACAAAAACTTTTGAATGTTTAAAATTCACGAGTTCATCCTGAATGAGAATGTGCAAATCCTCTCTCACGTACGACTCACCCTGAATACGAGTGTGAGCATTTTTGAGACTTTCCTGCCAGAAACAGGCAACTCGTACCTCTCAGCCAATCAGATGAGAACTGTATTCGATATCAACCACTCTGCGCTCCTTTTGTGCAGTCTGTTCCTCTAACCAACATGGCAGATACTCCTGTAAGTCAATACTGTTTCCTACTAGTTTGTGTATACGCTTTTTATAGTAGAATCTGAGTGTATTTTCAGTAACTCAATAGAAAAGCGCTTGTGTTAAGTCTATGCTAATTTAAGTGTATAGTAATAAATGTGCAAAGCATCTTGTATTAGCCGCCATGTTGTAATTTGAACCATCGAATCCATACAGGAGAGACACTTAAATTATATATAAAAAAGATGCATTTCATTACATAATCATGTAACTTACACCATGTCAATTTATACAAAATATATTTAAAAATTATTTTATTTATCAAGTTGTTGTTCTTGGGACAACAAACCTCAAGAATCAAATTAGTTCATCCCTAACATAATTTAAACAACAAGGTTTGTTCAAATTACAACATGGCAGCTAATACAAGATGCTTTGCACATTTATGGTGAGTCGTACGTGAGAGAGGATTTGCACATTCTCATTCAGGATGAACTCGTGAATTTTAAACATTCAAAAGTTTTTGTACACTCTTATATATTTGCAAATGGTGTTTTGCATTTGTGAAACGTATTTTATGAAAATGTATTTTTATTTTGTGCATGTGAATTGTTTTTGTAAGTATAAATAAATATTTTACGTACGTGAATTTGGCTACGCATGTGTACATCGTGTCTTTTGCGTGAATTATTATTGAGTCTAATCTCTCTCCATACTAATACCCCAGTTTGTCACGGGGGCATGAATGAAATGTTTATGAATTAAAGTGAAACTGCCAAACTGCAGTTAAAGTCACCCAAAATTACAGGAAACTCTTACATGAAAGCACGTAAGCACCTTAATTATACTTTTGGCTATTAAGGCACATAACTAGATTACTGATGTCCATGTGAGTGTAGTCAGTGGTGTTTTTGAAGTAAGCGAAAGATCCAGGCATCCTGCTGATTTGATTCAGAAGGGCACTTTTTTGTCAGACGGCTCACCGGTCAGGTATACATCGGCGCTAAAATATCAAGGTGAAAGTCATCATAGGTTGCGTAGAATAGACCCAGCTCCCAACCCAACTTTGAGAATAGATTAATGGCGACATTTTTCTTATAGCGTGGTAAGAGTCTATTAAAAAAATATTAGCTTCAAATAATTTTGACCTTAAAATGGTTTTTAAAAAATTAAAAACTGCTTTTTTTCTAGCCCAAATAAAACAACTAAGACTTTCTCCAGAAGAAAAAACATTATCAGACATACTGTGAAAATTTCCTTGCTCTGTTAAACATAATTTGGCAAATATTTAAAAAAGTTAAAGAAATTCAAAGGGGGGCTAATAATTCTGACCTCAACTGTATATATAAAGATGATCTGTTTTCCCTAATTGAACTTGTCCACCATATTAATTACAATAATATCTGCAGTACTTCTTCTATATAAATTTTGCAACAGTGCAATCCCTGATTCACATTTTACTGGTTGTTGGCGATAAAACATCTCTCACACATGAGTTTGTTTCCTTCATTACAGCTGCAAGGGGAAGATTTGCAAAGAGAAAGCGAGTGTGTGCAAACTGAACAGCTGCTACTGCTAATAACATTTGCTCTTGAGTTATTAAATGAACAAGTTTGAATTAAACCTGCATTATTTTTATTTAACACCTGATGGCCGATGCTGCTTAGGGCTAAAACATACAACTGCACTCATTGTAGGAACATTTGACGATAATGAGCTTTTAAAAATGTTCGCCTTGATCGTGGGTCATTGTATAAGTTGTCAGGGACGCAGTGATTGCAACAATAAATAGAAACAACATTTGCATATCTAATTTTCAGCAATGATTATTTCGCTTTGGTAATTAAAATGCTGTTCATATGAGTATCTGCTAACTGTTTACAAAAACACACATGTAATAGGCAGACAACTAGCTAAACATACAGTTGAACTCAGAACTATCCCCCTCTCCTTTTCCCCAATTTCTGTTTAACGGAGAGAAGATTTTTTCAACACATTTCTAAACAGTTTTAATAACTTATTTCTAATAACTGATTTATTTTATCCTTGCCATGATGACAGAAAATAATATTTCACTAGATATTTTCACGATATTAAAGTGACATTTAAAGCCTTAACTAGGTTAATTAGGGCAAGTTTACACTAATACGTTTTAGTTTTAAAGCGGAAAAGCATCAAAATGACGCAAATTTCTAATCAGCCAATCACATGGCAGCAACTCAATGCATTTAGGCATGTAGACATGGTCAAGGTGATCTGCTGCAGTTCAAACTGAGCATCAGAATGAGGAAGAAAGGTGATTTAAGTGACTTTGAACGTGGCATGGTTGTTAGTGCCAGACGGGCTGGTCTGAGTATTTCAGAAACTGCTGATCTACTGGGATTATCACACACAACCATCTCTAGGATTTACAGAGAATGGTCCGAAAAAGAGAAAATATTCAGTGAGCGGCAGCTCTGTGGGCGCAAATGCCTTGTTGATGCCAGAGGTCAGAGGAGAATGGCCAGACTGGTTCCACCTGATAGAAAGGCAACAGTAACTCAAATAACCACTCGTTACAACTGAGGTCTGCAGAAGAGCATCTCTGAACACACAACAAATCCAACCTTGAGGCGGATGGGCTACAGCAGCAGAAGACCACACCGGGTGCCACTCCTGTCAGATAAGATCAGGAAACTGAGGCTACAATTCACACTGGCTCACCAAAATTGGACAATAGAAGATTGGAAAAACGTTGCCTGGTCTGATGAGCCTTGATTTCTGCTGCAACATTCGGATGATAGAGTCAATATTGGTGTAAACAATATGAAAGCATGGATCCATCCTGACTTGTATCGACAGTTCAGGCTTGTGGTGTGGGGGATATATTCTTGGCACACTTTAGCCACAGCCACAGCCTACCTGAGTATTGCTGCTGACCATGTCCATCCCTTTATGACCATAGTGGACCCATCTTCTGAAGGCTACTTCCAGCAGGATAACGCACCATGTCATAAAGCGAAAATCATCTCAGACTGGTTCCTTGAACATGACATTGAGTTTACGGTACTCAAATGGCCTCCACAGTTACCAGAGCTCAATCTAATAGAGCATCTTTGGGATGTGGTGGAACGGGAGATTCACATCATGGATGTGCAGCCGACAAATCTGCAGCAACTGCGTGATGCGATCATGTCAATATGGAGCGAAATCTCTCTGGAATATTTCCAGTACCTTGCTGAATCTGCCATGAAGGATTAAGGCAGTTCTGAAGGCAAAAGGTGGACCAACCCAGTACTAGTAAGGTGTACTTAAAGTGGCCGGTGGGTGTATACTAATAGTTCAAGAAGACTTTTTTTGGGGATAAAAAATATATATTTTGTATTTTTTTTTTAAAACGAGTGAGTGTTTTTCTAGGTAAGACCTTTATTCTTCAGCCGAGATCATTTAGAGTCATTTTGAAAATACATTTTGGAAGTTCAAACCATTGAGCACCACTGAAGTCCACTATATGGAGGAAAATCCTGCATGTTTTCTTCAAAAGGGTTCAGGAGAGCTTTTAGTGGTGAGATGAAATGTATTTTTTTGCTGTGTCACAGACCTGATGGAGGTGATGAGGCTCTTGATGGAGTCCGACACGGTGCGTGAGTGTCCTGCCAGGATGGACCAGGTGGGCGGGTCTTTGGGGTTGATGATGAGCGAGCGGGCGGTCTCCAAGAGGTGGGTGGAGCTGTCCAGCATTGAGCGAGCAGAGCGAATGATTGGCTCCTGCGCTGCTGAACCCTGCGATTGGACAGAGATACAAGTCAGCATACAAACCGATTGGTTGATCAGTTTGTTTTTAATACGCACACACAAATATATACGCTGTCACTAAAAAAATTGGATCTTAAAAACATCCAAAAGCCTATTTAAAAAAAGAAAAAACTAAATCAAACTCTCAAAAATTGACTAAAGTGATAAATTTGTCAATGACTTGTGTTTGCAAACCTCCCATCCACACTGACTGACCTTTTAGACTTCCTGTGAGGAAGTCCAGTGTCAAACAGTCAGAGAGCAGACAGAAACCACTTTGTTTTGGCACAACATTACAGGCAGTATTTCAAAGGCAGAGGAGTCACCTACTTATTCATGCAGACAGTGTGGGCACATTTGACCATATTTCACGTCCAAAGAAATACAGAGCATGTGAACTGAATTCACCATGTGTGCAGATGTTGAACTTATACCTCCAATATGTGCATGCTTCCTCTAATGAAGGTAAATGAATAGTTATAACCTGATTTGTGCTTTCATTTTACACAATATTGTCAGTTTCAAACAAAAACATGAAAAACGGAGGTATGTCATCCCCTTGTGGCTTGTCTGCGCATGACTGTTGGCACACTCAAGATTTAAATCACTGAAAAAGACAGCCATTTGTTTAACTGCTAAATGATTCAGTGTTTTAGAACGAATCAGTTGAGTAAACAATTCAACGACTCACTTATCAAGAATTGCTACTTGTTCTGTTTCAGAAATGATCATTGTTTTTAAACAAGCCAATTAAATGAACGATTCAACGACTCATTCAATGCTTATATTTGTACTTTGTTTGCTTATAAATCCATCAGCGTTTGAACAAATACACAAAAACACAACCTTTATAAGATATTTCCATTATAGTGTGCTATATTAAATGTGATCTGGCTCTAAAAAAATCTAAGTAAGGAGTACACACACACACACTCACAGACACAAGAAATACTACATGAAAAACTAAGGTATTCGGTATTTCATCACCTCGTGGCTTATCTGTGCAGGAATGCTGGCAAACTCAGGGTTGGAGGCAAAGGTGGAGAGATTATCCACAGCTTCTATCAGCGGAGTCGTGGCCACTCGACACCTCTCGCGGTTTTCATCTGAGAAATCCCCGTCTAAAGCCTGAGGAAATAAAAAAAATCACACCTGCTGAAATACTTTATCAAAGGTTATAGGCTTGCAAATGGCCAGGCAAGCTCAGGCCTTTAAGCTAACACACAGGATTCAATAGATGACCTTTGGGTAATTAACTGCAGGGCGTACCTTTATAGTTTTGACCAGGTTAGCTGTGGTATTAGCAACTTCTTTGGCTGATTGGACGAAATGTCTGCGGGCTACAGGATTGGCTGTTTTGGAAGACGCCAATCGGCAGGCGTTGCAAAGAGCCGAGGTGTGCTTTGCAACAATGGTAGCGGCTGATAGAACCTATAAAGCACACATAAATCATGATCATAATCAAGATATGGCTGAAAGTGTGAAACTTAAAGGGACAGTTCAGCCGAATATGAAAATGACCTCATGTTTCTAGTTGTTTAAGCCTTTATGAGTGTTTACATGACAGAACATATTTAAAAAAATGCTGGTTGGTGGATCTTCCATAGTAGGAAAAAATACTATGGAAGTCAATTGGTGCCAGAAACCAGCATTCTTCAGAATATCTTTGTTTGTGTTCAACAGAAGAAACTCAAATCGGTCTTAGGAGAGTAAATGATGACAGAATTTTCATTTTTGGGTGAACTATGCCTTTAATAATAATAAAAAGGCAAACAGTGACCTGGGAAGGGCTGCTGGCTGGGTCCACCAGGTTCTGGCAGGCCATCTGAATTGCCTGATTGGCTCTGGCAAACTGGATGGGATCGACCAATCCTTGATGACCAGACTGGCTGTTGGGATCTGACACTCCAACCAAATAGGAAGCCTGAAGGAAATTAAGACAAATGCATAAACAAAGTGTTGGTTACAAGAAATTTCAATAAATAGTATAGCCAATCAATCAGTCAATCAATCAATCAATCAATCAATCAATCAATCAATCAATCAATCAATCAATCAATCAATCAATCAATCAATCAATCAATCAATCAACCAGTGAACCAACGAATCAATAAATCAATGAATCAAATCAAATCAAATCAATTCAAATCAAATCAACCAACTAACCATCGAACCAATGAATCAATCAATCAATCAATCAAAACAATCAACCAACCAACCAACCAATCAACCAACCAACCAACCAACCAACCAACCAACCAAAACCAACCAACCAACCAAAACCCACCCACCTATCAATCAATCAATCAATCAATCAATCAATCAATCAATCAATCAATCAATCAATCAATCAATCAATCAATCAATCAATCAATCAATCAGTGAACCAACAAATCAATAAATCAATAAATCAAATCAAATCAAATCAACCAGAGAACCAACTAATCAATCAAATCAAATCAAATCAAATCAACCAACTAACCATCGAACCAATGAATCAATGAATCAATGAATCAATCAATCAATCAATCAATCAATCAATCAACCAACCAACCAAAACTAACCAACCAAAACTAACCAACCAACCAAAATCCACCAATCAATCAATCAATCAATCAATCAATCAATCAATCAATCAATCAATCAATCAATCAATCAATCAATCAATCAATCAATCAATCAAGCAATTATTCAATCAATCAATCAATCAACCAATCAATCAATCAATCAATCAATCAATCAATCAATCAATCAATCAACCAATCAATCAATCAACCAACCAACCAAAACTAACCAACCAAAACTAACCAACCAACCAAAATCCACCCACCCACCTATCAATCAATCAATCAACCAATCAATCAATCAATCAATCAATCAATCAATCAATCAATCAATCAATCAATCAATCAAAACAATCAACCCTTTTCCCCTTGTCTTTCTATGAAAAGTGAAAGTAGGATCAAAGATGTTCAATGCGATCTTAAATGTGATATAGTCTAATTGCAGGAGCTGTTCAACAGAATTGGGCTTTCACTTTATTTTGGCTTGAAACCACGTTAAAAATGAATATAAAAACAGCCACATTCACTATCCAACCTCTCAATCAGTCAATTCATGTAAAGCCTGTTTCACACCGCATGCGTAGGAAATAGCTGCGCGCCTTGGTGCAGATGAAAAGTAAAAACAAAAAGTGTATATATATATATATATATATATATTATATTATATTATATTATCATTTCTTTTTTCAGTGAAATAACTTGCATTTATTAATTAGAAATATTAAGAACAACATCATAAAACATAACAAAACATTGTAAAATTAGATTTCAGGAGGTCTTTAAATCTGACAGCTGTGAGTGGATTGTGGGCGTAGTATCAGACAGTACCTGTCCCGCGGCCTCGGTCAGCCCACACAGAGCTTTAGACGCCACGCCAACACAATCTCCAAACGCTGGCACGTTTCCAGTCTTACAATGCTGCGAGATTCCAGCCATGGACTCCCCTAAAACCTGTCGAGACCGACGGAGAGGAGCATTAAAAATCGGACACATTTCTGTAGAGGGTTCTGGAATGCAGGGATGGATACTGTACCTTGGAGTTCTCCATAACGCTCTCGATGCAGTCAAAATATGAGAGATCGCTGACTGGCTCGTTGGGATTGTCCAACATTCCTCGAACAGCCTGTGAGAACATGAAACTGATTGATAAAATGTCATTTTTATATGATTAATTATTGATTTTATATATTATCAAAGGTTCAAGACACCCTGGAGTACTTTAAAAAAACTGATTTGGGTGTGTTGAGCATTACTTAAGACACCGTTAGCTCCTGTTAGCTTTAATTGTGGGGAAAACTGTATAATTTTGAGCTTTTGTCAGATAATTTCATCTTCCAGGTTTAAAATAATTTTTGGAGGGATCAAAATTGGTGACGTAGCGCAAAACTGCAAGTGCAGTGATGACGCGACGGTTTCTCATTATTATTTACAGCAGAGTTTTCTTATCCTATGAGAAGACCTTGCTTCTTAATTATTCATGAGAGCATGTGCTTTCCGAAGGCAATGCAGTCCTGCCAAGCTGTGAGACCCAATGACTTTGATGAGTATTTATTTATTGAAATGAGTATTTAGCCGTTCATGAAGGGTCGTAATGTTATGTGTTTGTTTCCATGATCCACAGGGTTAGTTGCATGTGTTTCCCCGTGATGCTGTCAGGGCCGATACAGCAAAGCTGTTGGTTTGCATCAAGCATTTTTGTTGGGAGAGCTGTACGAGAATTGGAGAATGGCGTCTTTTATCATTTGAGTTCGTTACCATTCAGACACATCGCCTATATCCATGCTGCTGTGTTTGCCTATGTTTAAAATTCTCCAAATTACCGGCAGGGTTAATGGTTGGACTAGACAGAGCAAGACACCTGCTACATTTCTATCCACTGTGTTTGCAGGGAGGGGTGAGTGTAATAGAGGCCAGCTAGCAAAGTGCTTTGCAGGTAAACCTCACCCCTCTGACCTTGAAAGATGCTTTAGCAACAGACACCAACGGCCATGGTCTTCAACCTCCTTGTTAGAGCAACCGACTCCCATGAAAAGAATTGCTGGTTCAATCCTAGCTCAGTGCAAGTTGGGTGCAGTAGGACTGGTGGGTTACACTTGGGGGCTCATCCGGGATGGAAGTGAGCCCGCTAGAGAAGTGCTATGCAGGTAAACCTCACTCCTCTGACCTCTAAAGCTGCTCTAGCGACAGATGCTAGAGGCCATGGTCTTTAGCTTCCTTGTTAGAGCAACCTGGAGTGCTTGCAAAGAATCGTTAGTTCGATCCCAGCTCAAACCGGGTTGGGTGCAGTAGGACCGGTGGGTTACATGTATGTGAAAAAAATGGCAAGAATAGAAGTATCTTAAATTTAAAACAGCAAGATTCAGAAGTCTTAGAATTCAGAAATGTACGCCAAAAAATGTTTTGCCACATTTAAGTCAAAATTGCCCACAAATGTTTTTTGATAAAAAGTCAAAATTACAGGAAAGCCTGCAAATTTGCAATTGCTAGATTCAATTTGGAATTCTTAAGAAAAGTCAAACTGAGATTGTGAGAAAAGGCAGAATAATTCTGAGAAACAATGCAAAACCGTTCGACGTAAACTCTTATTTCTGAAAATTTTGCAATTCTGACTTATTTTATTGAGTTCGGAGAAAAAAAAGTAAAATGAACTAGTAAAAATCTTTTATATTTTTTATTCTGTGATGGAAATGAGCTTCCATGATATAAATGAAATGATTAATTGATCGACAAAAAAAACTTGTTCAAATAGAAACTGTACAAAATGAAGTGTGTGTTGGAGTACCTCAAGCTCTCGTAAAGCATTGTCACACTCTTTTTGTCCTGGTGCCTGCTGGGTGCACAGCGTGATGAGCTGATTAATGCTTTCTGTGACAGCTCTGAAACAAACAAACACACAGACACGCACACAATCACCCAATAAATCTGAATCAGTTTATACTACCTGAAAAAAAAAACGTGTCGTGGATCCCAGTTGTAAGAGCAACAAATAATAATAACTTGACTTCTAGTTGATCATTTGGAAAAGTGGCAGAAGGTCGATTTTTCCTATGAATCATCTGTTGAACTGCATCCCAATCATCACAAATACTGCAGAAGACCTACTGGAACCCGCATGGACCCAAGATTCTCACAGAAATCAGTCAAGTTTGGTAAGGGAAAAATCATGGTTTGGGGTTTCATTCAGTATGGGGGCATACGAGAGGTCTGCAGAGTGGATGGCAACATCAACAGCCTCAGGTATCAAGACATTTGTGCTGCCCATTACATTACAAACCACAGGAGAGGGCGAATTCTTCAGCAGGATCCTCATACTTCAGCCTCCACATCAAAGTTCCTGAAAGCAAAGAAGGTCAAGGTGCTCCAGGATTGGCCAGCCCAGTCACCAGAACATTATTGAGAATGTCTGAGGTAAGATGGAGGCATTGAAGATGAATCCAAAGAATCTTGATGAGCTCTGGGAGTCCTGCAAGAACGCTTTCTTTGCCATTCCAGATGACTTTATTAATAAGTGATTTGAGTCATTGCAGAGATGTATGGATGCAGTCCTCCAAGCTCATGATGGAGTCAGACACAATATTCATTCTGTTTCCACTGCAGCATGACTTTATATTGTTTACTGGACATTATTTCTGTTCAGTGACAAGACTTTTGTTTAAGCAAAGTCAGACCTTACTGTCCTAATTAAATAATTAAAATTCAAGGTATGATCATATTTTATTTTGGTAAATAAGTGTAATCTAGAGGCCTTTGCCTTTCAAATAAGCCACTTCTGACACCAAATGATCAACTAGAAGTCAAGTTATTATGTGCTGTTCCTAAAACTTGGAAACGCGACAAGACTTTTGTCAGGTAGTGTAGACACTCAAACATACACACTTTACTTTTAAGTGAGACGTCGTATCATTAATTAGACTCCTTCTTACACACTCTCACACACTGCTTCTGATTCTCTGTGGAAATGTTCAGCTGAATAGCTCATCTTTTCTTGCCGCTGACCCTCAGGTTGGCTGGATAATGATCACTAAACTCTCCCCAGAACACAGAACCAGGCTCATTCCTACCGTGCCGCGGCTGCGAGGAGATTCTTGGCATTTGCTGCTCCTGGATCTACAGAGAGGGATTTGGCAGCCAAGAGCAGCTTGCTGGACGCCATCGAGATGTTCTTCAGGTTGCCAATCACCTGGATCTGGTCATCTTTAGACTGCGAAAACAGAAGCTATAACTTTAGTTCAGCAGAAAAATGTGCAGCATTCTTTGAAAACAGGCTATATTTTAGGGTTATGTTTTTGTGTTATAACCTAATAACACACTAAACTGACTTAAAATGACTTATGTCTTATGAGGAACACAAACAGAGATGATTTTCATACAAGTAACAACTCAAATACACAACAAACAAAAATATTAGCACATTAGAACATTAGAACTTGAGCTAACTCACAGTTTACAGTTCAAATGCAGTCACACAGCTTAAAACGTAATAGCAAACAAAACTGAAAAGCAATTAAAAACATTTTTTGATTAACTAGGCAAAGCAAGGCAAGGCAAGGCAAGTTTATTTATATAGCACATTTCATACACAGTGGCAATTCAAAGTGCTTTACATAAACAGGAATAAAAGAAACAAGTATAAGAAAAATAAAAACAAATAATAAAAATGGTTAAAAAAATAAAATAAATAAGCATAAAAACAGATAAAATGTGTTATAAAAGAATAAAAAAGAAGAGAAAGACATAATAGTGCGATCTGTGGGACGTAGCACAGTGCTCATTCAGTAAAGGCACAGCTAAACAGATGTGTTTTCATTCTAGATTTGAATGCGCCTAATGTTGGAGCACATCTGATCATTTCTGGAAGCTGATTCCAGCAGTGAGGGGCGTAGTAGCTGAAAGCCGATTCACCCTGCTTTGACTGAACTCTTGGAATTTCTAGTTTATTTGATCCTAAAGATCTGAGTGATCTGTTAGGTTTGTATTCAGTGAGCATATCTGTGATCTATTGAGGTCCTAGGCCATTTAGTGATTTATAGACCAGTAATAATACTTTAAAATCTATTCTGAATGTAACTGGGAGCCAGTGTAAAGACCTGAGGACAGGTGTGATGTGCTCTGATTTCCTGGTTCTGGTCAGAATTCTGGCCACAGCGTTCTGGATGAGCTGCAACTGTCTGACTGTCTTTTTGGGAAGGCCAGTGAGGAGGCCGTTACAGTAATCCACCCTGCTGCTGATAAAAGCATGAACAAGTTTTTCTAAGTCTTCACTGGAAATGTTAACTAATGTTAACTAATGGAAACTAATGTTAAATTAGATGAATACATTTTGTATTGTTAGTAAATACAATAACTAACTAATGGAACATTGCTAGCATATTAGCGGTATTGGGAAGGATTGTTCATTGTTTATTCATGTTAGTGAGCACATTAACTAACATCAACTAATGGAAAAGTGTTAGCATATTAGCGATCCCACTTAATGTTAACATTTCATGCTATTAGCAAACCATTAACTAAAACTATTCGCTCAATAAATGACTAATTAGCTGCTAATTAATTCTTAGCCTGCTGAAAAAAACTGCTTAAACCAGCCTAAGCTGCTTGGCTGGTTTTACCTGGTTGACCAACCTAGTTTTAGAGGGGTTTTGGTCTTATCCAGTCTGGTTTCCAGCCATTTCCAGCCTGCTCTTAGCTGGTTAGGCTGGAAAATGACCAGCAAAAACCAGCATGACCAGCCTTGACATAGCTGGTTTTGGCTGGGCTCCCAGCCTGGCTAGGCTGGTCAAGCTGGCTTTAGCTGGCCATCTCCCAGCCTGACGACTAATTAGCTGCTTATTGATGGTTAGTAAGGTAGTAGTTTTAGATATTTGGTAGGACTGTTCATTGTTTATTTATATTAGTAAATGCATTAACTAAGATTAACTAAAAGTGCTAACGTATTAGCGGTCACTTTATTTGAATGTACAATTCACACTATTAATTATCTTTTAACTAAGATTTTAGCTCATAAACAACTAATTAGCTGCTTATTAATAGTTAGTAAGCTAGTAGTTGGGTTTAGGTATTTGGTAGGATAGTTCATTGTTTATTCATGTCAGTAAACTAATGGAATGTGTTAGCGTTCATGTAAACATGCTCATTGTCTCATCTGAAAAGCATACTGAAAATATAACTACACCAGTCCACATAATTAATAATCATAAACCAAATGAGATGTTTTTTATAATTCTCTCAGTTTACTTCATGTGTTATTTTAAATGTGCTTTAGTGTGTGATGTGCTGATTGCTCAGTGTCCCTCAGTCATCTTTTAACGGGCATGTCACGCTCCAAATGAATCAACCAAACACGCAGAAGCAGAACATGATCACAGATTTCATTAGGGTGGAGCGTCTTCATGCTCGACGGCTCAATTATGCGCATCAGTGAATTAGATGAGAGCTGCTAATTAACAAATGAATCGAAACTCTAAAATGCATAGAAAACGTTTCATAACATCTACCCGTTTCCTCCTTGGGAAGCTGTTTTTTTTTACATATATATGTAACAAAATTGGCAAAATTATATATAAATATTAACCTATATGTAAATAATTGAAAAATATACATATATATATATATATATATATATATATATATATATATATATATATATATATATATATATATATATATATATATACATATATATATATATATATATATACACATTTTTTTAATTTTTAAAATGTGCATAAAACCATATATCACATATAAACTGAGCAGAATATTAACTATAGAGCAGAATATTAACTGAGCATAAACTATTATGGAAACACATTTAACGAATAAATTCCAGCATGCGCATCAAAAAGTGATGTGATTTTGTTGTAATAGATCTTTAGCATTAGCATTATTAGCATCAACAGCATTAATGAACAAACCAGAACAAAAGTTTTGATCTTTCTAAAATCCATCAGCCAAAGTCTGTCATCATAGTGGTTCAGTTTTGTTATTGTATTATTATCTCCAGAACTGTCTTCAGCATGTGCACTACCAAGGAGCATCTCACGCCTCTAAAAACAACCACACATTCATTACGTTTCGCATTCTGAGGTGCAAGTCATTTATTATATAAGAAAAAAGACCCACAGTGGCTTCTCCTACCAAAGAAAAGACTGTTTTCTGTTTGATACTTGGCACCTGTTTATCAGGAAATGGCAGTTTTGTTCTCTATGACTCAATGGATGGAAACACTGCTTTATTTGCATATGTTTTATGCAATATTTCAGTTTTGTTATAAATCTAATAGATGGAAACATAGCTAGTGAGACAGAACACACCTGATTATTACACAGATACAGCTGAAGTCAAAATTATTAGCCCTCCTGTTTTTCCTGTATTGATAGCGCTTCTTTTTTTCCACATTTGTTTGTTACAGCCTTCTTTCAAAATGGGTTAAATTCATTTACTTCCTCAAGATTCTACACAAAATACCCCATAATGACCATTTGAATAAAGATTTTTTGAAAGTGTTGCAAATTTATCACAAATAAAACACCTGTAAAATCCCATGTACATCAATATTCACAGCCTTTGCTTAATACTTTGTTGATGCACCTCTGGCAGAAATTACAGCCTCAAGTCTTTTTGAATATGATGCCACAAGCTTGGCACACCTGTCTTTGGAAATTTTTGCCTATTCCTCTTTGCAGTACCTCTTAAGCTCTATCAGGTTGGATGGGAAGTGACGATGTACAGCCATTTTCAGATCTCTCCAGAAATTTTCAATAGGATTTAGGTCTGGGCTCTGGCTGGGCCGCTCAAGGACATTCACAAAGTTATTGATCACCCCCGTGACTAAGGCCCTTCCCCCCCCAATCACTCAGCTTAGATGGCCGGCCAGCTCTAGGAAGAGTCCTGGTGGTTCCAACTATCTTCCACTTACGGATGATGGAAGCCGCTGTGCTCATTGGAACTTTCAGACCAGCAGACATTTTTCTGTAACCTTCCTCAGCCAAATTGTCTTCAAATTGTCATTATGGGGTATTGTGTGGAGAATTTTGAGAAAATAAATGAATTTAATCCATTATGGAATAAGGCTGTAACATAAACAAATGTGGAAAAAGTGAAGCGCTATCAATACTTTCCAGATGCACTTTATATAAGGTGGACAAACACAAATGGCCCCCCGACTCTAAGAGGGCACTGAAGCTGTACCTGAGTGTGTCCTGCCATCTCGATGCCAGCATCTAAAAACTCGTCAAAGTCTTGGCTGAATTTCCCAGAAGCCACGGCCAGCTGGCTGCTGCTGCCACGCGAAGACTGCACAACATCCCCAGCCGAATGGTTGAGCTCGGCTGCCGTGTGGTTCAAGTCCGTCTGCGCCTCTTGGAAGGATTTGGAGCAAGGAGGAAGCTGGAAATATTACAGAAAGGGAGAAATGATAAGAGTTTCGGTGAAGTTTCTGATGAGTCCCTAGAGTGTGAAGTTTCAGCTCAAAATACCTCACAAATAATAGTTTATAACTCTTAAAGCTGTCCCTTTAGGCTTTGGTCCTAATTGTGCCATTTTGGTGACTGTCGCTTTAAATTCAAATGAGTTTGTGAGCTTTTTGAAAGCGGGCGGAGCTACACATGTGTTAGCAGAGTGGCAGATTCAAAAACAAGACTAACATTCTATGCTGATGAGGGAAAGATGGTCACTAATGGGGGGTTTCCCCCATTCCCCCGTTTTGCTGACTTTTTATCAAGTGTGATTATAATTTTTTTATTGTAATTTTTTTTACCAGTAGAAGCAGGTTATATTCACAGACTGTTGCCACACAACTGTGTTTGTTTAAACCAACCCAGGCTCATTCTGAAAACGTACCTCCACGGACGTTTCTGGAGACCGTGAAATACGTCCCGGCAGCACGCTTTTCGGCAGTTTTTGTTTTCGCGAATCCGCCAGAGGTCGGCGTGTACGCTTTTCGAGATCTCAAATTTCCCTTGCGATTGTCATTCGCGCCTGCTGTTCTTGCGTAAACCCACCAGAAGCCTCTGTCGACTCACTTTTGGACAGACTTTCTGACTGACTGAGCTAACAATCGGCCGACCCACCCTCCCCCTTCCCTAAACCCAACCAACACGTTTCAAAAGCAATCCAAAAAAATAAAAGCCCTCGTCTGACTTTTTTTTTTTACCACATTCTCACCCTGCTATTCACTTGTTTGTTTTATATTTTGGATTCTGTTTTTGTCTCACCTGCTTTCTGGAACCGCTCTTCACCGGACTCGAACCTCCGTCTTCGTGGTCAACTCCTCTCTGCATCTCAAATCCGGCAACGAACATGGCGCGCTAACGGGACAATCTGGTTACAGCCGGAATGGCGTCCATGCGGAGGTAAGCGCGAAAAGGAACGGCGTCACACCGCCCCGTATCGTTCGTTTAAAGAAATGAAATGCAGCCATACATACCACCGCCTACGTAATTTGCTGTCTCCAGAAACGTCCGCAGGGCTACGTTTTCACAATGAGCCTGTGTTGGTTTAAACCCCTAATAAAAGTGATTCTTGCAGAATAGCTACCCTTTAAGTTTAGCCTTGGTTGTAGACACCACAAAAAAACTCACGTTTTCCACAAGCAATTTCTTACTGGCCTCGCCAATGCTCCTGAGGGCCATGTCCACATCCTTCTGTCCAGGTAAGCAGTTCACACAGTTATTCAGAGAGTGAGAGACGGCTTTCGCCACCTGAAACACACACACACACACACACACATAATTGAAGTAAGTATTATTAGCCACTCTGAATAGTTTTTTTCTCAAATTTTAAGGATTTTTTTCAACACATTTCTAAACATAATAGTTTTAATAACTCATTTCTAATAACTGATTTATTTTATCTTTGCCATGATGACAGTAAATAATATTCGACTAGATATTTTTCAAGACACTTCTAGTCAGCTTAAAGTGACATTTAAAGGCTTAACTATGTTAACTAGGTAAGTTAGGGTAATTAGGCAAGTTATTGTATAATGATGATGTTTCCGCTTTAAAAAAAGCTTAAAGGGGCTAATACTTTTGACTTTAAAATGTTTTAAAAAAAGAAAAACTGCTTTTATTCTAGCAGAAATAAAACTAATAAGACTTTCGCCAGAACAAAAAAATATTATTAGACATACTGTGAACATTTCCTTGCTCTGTTCAACATCATTTGGGAAATATTTGAAATAGAAAAGGTATGGTTAATAACTCTGACTTCAACTGTATGTTCTCCCCAATAACTCTAGAAAGGCCTGGGGGAGATGTAGTGTGAATCTAAAATTCAAATCAGCCCCTGAGCGCAACAGACAAATCCATGTCCCTAATTTATGCCACTGTCAAAGACATATGCCAAGCAATATGTTAGTCTCCCAAAGGAACCTGTGCGAATCGAGAGGTGCTGCTGGCACCTTCCAGAAAAAGGGCAACAGAGAGACAACAGAAAATAGCTCAGTTTATTGGAGATAATTGCCAAGAGGGAGCTGACGGGAGATTGATCTGTTCTTACACAGTAGCTGAAGACGACAAAATAAGGTTGAACTAATGCATACAGCTGAAGTCAAAATGATTCGCCCTACTGTGAATTTATTATTCTTTATCAAATATTTCCCTAATAATGTTTAACAGAGCAAGGAATTTTTCACAGTATTTCCCATAATATTTTTTCTTCTGAAGAAAGTTTTATGTGTTTTATTTCAGCTAGAATAAAAGCAGTTTTTAATTTTTTAAACACCATTTTAAGAAAATGGTTTCATTCTGAAAACGTACCGCTATATACATTTCTGGAGAGAGCAAAATACGTACCAGGACCTGTTTTTTTTTGCATTTTTTGCTTTCGAGAATCCGCCAGAGGCTGCTGTGTACGCTTTTTCAGATCTCAAATTTCTCTTACGAGTGCCCTTCGCGCCTGCTGTTCTCACATTAATCCACCAGAGGCCGCTGTCAACTGACTGATTTGCTGACTGATCAACCGACCGACCACCCCCCACCCACCGCTTTTCCTAAACCCAACCAAGTGTTTTAAAAAGCACAGATTGACCTGGCCACCCACTTGCCAAAACCCAACCGTAGTATTTTAAAAAGAAATACAGAAAAAGAAAAGCCCCCTGATTTTTACCATGTTTACAGATTTTACCACATTCTCACCCTTTATTTCCTTGTTCATTTTATTTTTTGGCTTTTTTTGTCTTACCTACTTTCTAGAATTGTTCTTCACCTGACTCGAACCCCGTTGTCACAATCAACTTCGCTCTGCATCTCAAGTCAGTCAACGTACATGTCGAGCTACCGGACAAACTGATAACAGCAGGTAAGCCGTCCATACGGAGGTAAGTGGTCAGCTGGTAAGCGAGAAAAGGAATGGCATCATGCTGCCCTGTAGCGTTTGTTTTAAAGACGAAATGCAGCAATACGTACTGGCCTCTGGCTACTTAATTTGCGATCTCCAGAAATGTATATAGGGCTACGTTTTTAGAATGAGCCTATGTTGATAATATTGGCCTCCTTAAGGCTGATTTTTACTCACCACGTTCGCTAGTTCTCTTGACTCTGACTTCATCAAGGTGTTTGCAGAGGTTTGCTTTAGCTGCGCGCTATATTATTTCAGCTAGCGGAGCACACTCAATTTTTTGAGACTCGAGCGAACAGTTTTAAGCCGAAAAGAAATTTAATGAATGAATGAAACTAAAAAAATGATAATAATAAAAATTATTAGTTTAAACATCTTGACGTAGTTCCAGAAACTTCCTACTTCTATGTTTATCCGCCTGATTTTACGGTCGGTTTCTTTTTTACTGCCTCCTGTTGCTTTAAAGTTTCACGCCTAACACGTCAAGTATAAATGCCTTGTCCGGTTCATGAGGTGCACGAACACTCAGTGGAGGTCTGCACTTTGGCGCCAGGCAAAAGTAAAAATAAGTCTTCAAGTGATATTTTTTCCGATTGTCTACACACTCAATTTTTTTTTTTGCTCGTTTAAACTACTTATTTAAAATGCGCTGAAATAACACAATTCTTGAGATTTCATTGGGACAACTTATTTTTTTTTTATGTTCAATCCACATAAATTTGTTAAAAGTGTTAAGTTAACTTAATTTGTATTGGGACAACATGAATGAATTGTGTGAAACCATGTATTTTTTACAGTGAGAACAAACCACTGTTATTCATTAACTTGCATAATTAATCTATCTTATTAACCTAATTAACCTAGTTAAGCTTTTAAATGTCACTTTAAGCTGAATACTAGTATCTTGAAAATATCTAGTAAAATATTATTTACTGTCATCATGGCGAAGATAAAATAAATCAGTTATTAGAAATGAGTTATTAAAACTATTATGTTTAGAAATGTGTTGAAAAATCTTCTCTCCGTTAAACAGAAATTGGGCAAAAAACACTAATAATTAATAATTCAGGGCTAATAATTCTGACTTCAACTGTACTTTTTTGGAGTAACTAAACAGCAGAGTAACTTTACAACTTCTACGTGTCGCTGAATAAATCCTCTCGCACATGGATGGACATCTGTTGCTATTTGCATGTTGTTTAAAGGTTGAATGCACGTAATTTATGCATATGTCCATGGCATCCCACCTGTGCTAATCTCTGCTGGCTCTCGGCATCACCGGGGCACACCAGGGCTTGGTGGGCTTCGTGGATGAGCATGGCTGAACCCTCCATCACGTGATAGGCTGAGTCCAGCATGGCCGCTGCTGCCTGGGGCTCCACGGTACTCGCTGCCACTCCTCTCGCGGCCTGAGCCAATGTTCTCAGAGCCTGAGCGGTTTCCCTCGCTGCCACACCTGAAACGAACACACACAGAAAAACATATGCAATCATATATACTTAGTCAATGTATTATATGCCAATCCTGAACAGTCCAACATGGATGCTTATATATTATTTAAGTAAGTGACTACCTCGCTGATTGGTTAAAGCAATTTATATATGGATCTAAAATTATTGGCTGCTTAATATGACAATATTTGTCATTCTGAAATGATAAGCTCTTAACAATCAACCATTACATTGGTCAGATAGATTATTCTACCAATATCTGGCATTATGAAATTTAATTTATCAGTAATAAATAAATATAGCAACCTATATTGGTCAGGTTGACTGATAAAATTATATCTTGCATTCTGAGAGGATTTCTAACATTTAACAACCAACTTCTGTCTTATATTGGTATCAATGAATCATTGCGTAATATTCCCATGACTAAATGACAAGTTTTTTTTTTGGAGAACTGTTAATATGGATGATGATAGCACTGTAGTGCTTATAACGGAGCTCTTTGGAATGCAATACAAATGCGCCAATGCTGCCTTGTTAACGTGAGTGAGTTTTGGGACTCCTTTTATTTATATTTACTTCATCATTCTGAGATGATATCTAACATTTAACAACCAACTTCTGTCTCATTTGGTATCTATGAATCATAGCGTAATATTCTCATGACTAAGTTACAAGTTGTGTTTTTTGGTGAACTGTGAATACGAATGGTGATAGAACTGTAATGCTGATAACGGAGCTCTTTGGAATGCAATACAAATGCGCCAATGCAGCCTTGTTAATGCAAGTGAGTTTTGGGAATGCTTTTTTTCGATATTTACTTCATTACATAATGAAAAAAATATATATCTTGCATTCTGAGATGATATCTTAGATTTAACAACCAATTTCTGTCTTATTTTGGTATCAGTAAATCATAGCATAATATTCTCATGACTAAGTTACAAGTTGTGTTCTTTGGTGAATTGTTAATATGGATGCTGATAGCACTGTAGTGCTGATAACGGTGCTTTTTGGAATGCAATACAAATGCGCCAATGCTTGCATGTTAAGTGAGGTTTGGGACTCCTTTTCTTTATATTCACTTCATTATATAACATATATATATATATATATATATATATATATATATATATATATATATATATATATATATATATATATATACATTTTGAGATTATATCTAACATTTAACAACTAATTTCTGTCTTATTTTGGTATCAATGAATCATAGCGTAATATTGCTCTTTTTATGTTTACAGACTGACTTGCAATAAAATGTATTATGAAATGAATGCTATTTTTAAAGCGCCCAGCCTAAATGTCATGTCCAAAATAAAGCTTTAAGCCTCGTTTTGGCACATGTTGACCCAGAATGCCCCTGCTGTTCCAACAAATGAGTGTGGAAAGAAAATGAGACGCCATATGGGATCTGGCCTTTACTTATAGAACCGAAAGCAAAAGAAAAAAAACGTAAAATTGCATCAAATTGCATTATCCAGTCAAGTAGAGCCCAATTGCTGATGGTATGTTAAATCTAGTGAAAATAAGATTAATGAGGGATGGGGTTAGTTATACCCTTGGCTTGAGAAGCTGCAGGAGCCGGAGTAGAAGAGGGGGGATTTGTTCGAGCGTGCCATTAAAATCTGTCTTCAGAAGCTCTCTTGAGAGCGGCGATCCAGACAGACAGAGTGAAAAATTGATGGGTGGTTCAGGTAAGTTAAATCACTTCTCTCTTAGCTTTTTTACACCTTAAATTCACAATAAGCATCTTTGTTGCAAAAACAAAGCTTTTTTTTTAGATGCTAGCATTGTGTAGCTATATATTTTCAAAATGATCAGAAATAAAAGGGACAAAATGTTAAATTTACAGTGCATTACCAGCCACATTATTAGGCACACCTTGCTGGTACTGGGTTGAATGTTGTTTAGCCTTTAGAATTGCCTGCTTACACAACAACATTTTTGGTAATATTTTATGCGCTTTGCATGTTAGAAAAAAGGATGCGTTGAAAATATGCTCATTTTACAACTCCCTTAGGGTTAAATAGTTGTGTTTTAGCATTTTTTTATTCATTCAACCGATCTCCATATCTGGCAGGAGCACTTTTACAGTAGCTTAGCTTAGCATAGATCATTGAATCGGATTGGACCATTAGCATCTTACTCAAAAATGACCAAAAAAAATTTCCTATTTAAAGCTTGACTTCTACTTCTGTAGTTACACCGTGTACTAAGATTAATGGAAAATTTAAATTTGCTATATTGTGGATCACAATAAGCATCTTTGTTGCGAAAACACAGCTCGTTTTTGAGATGCTAGCATTGTGTAACTTTATATTTTCAAAATGAAAGGTAATAAAATTGACAAAATGTTAACTATACAGTGCATTACCAGCCACTTTATAAGGCACATTTTGGAATCCATTTAGCCGATCTCCATGTCTGGCGGGAGCACTTTTAGCTTAGCATAGATTAAACAACATAGATTCCATCCATTTCCAGCCTGGTCTTAGCTGGTCAGCTAAAACCAGCTTGACCAGCCTAGCTAGGCTGGGAGCCCAGCCAAAAACCAGCTATGTTCAGCTTAAACCAGGCTGGTCAAGCTGGTTTTAGCTGGATTTAGCTGGTCATTTTCCAGCCTGACCAGCTAAGTCCAGGTTGAAAATGGCTGGAAATCAGCCCGGAAATGGCTAAAAACCTCTAAAACCAGGCTGGTCAACCAGCTAAAACCAGCCAACCAGCCTAGGCTGGTTTAAGCTGGATTTTTCAGCAGGGATAATATCAGAAAAGCATTCTTTGCTAATTCTACATAGCAAAATCACATTAGGAGCCAATGACTATCAAAGTGCAACATTGTTTACAGTCAAATAACTAGTGCTAATGGTGTTTTCAAGTCATACTTGCAGGTGATTTCAGACCGGAATATGTCACAAGTTGTCACTGAACGAAAGTGCGAATATAAAATCTCCTGAAATACTGTATAATGCCACAGAAAAAAAATCATCATACCAGTGTAGTGTTCATTTCCCTGTGCGGCGCAGGTCAGTAGCTGGGCCATGGAGGAGCCCACAGCTTTGGACGTGCTCCCCAGATCCTGAGCACACTTCTCCAACTACACACAAGCAGAAATAACAGTGAGAACTTCTGCTGAAAGTAGTATCATCTTTAAGGATTTTCTGTTATTATAGGTTCCACTTACAGATTCTCCTGGTAAAGGTTTGAGTTGTAAGTCCAGCGCAGCCATTTTGGCATCCTGTAGTTCACTCTTCAGAGTCTGGACAGCATTGAGAGCGGAGTCGATCTCTAGAGGACCACATGCTTCATGAGCCTATCACACAAATGCACACAGATAAAGGCTGTGAGTTGGACTGCACGAGTAGCTGAAGGCGACTGCCATGCCAATGATGGAAAATCGATGGAAAATCGATGGAAAATGAAAAGTTGCTATTTTCTAGGCTGATATGGCTAGGAACTATACCAAAGTCCCTTTAAGGTAAGCCATTTTACTCGGCGGCCACCTTTGAAACACCTCTCGGGCATTCTGTCTGAATGGGGAAACATCAAATTCTCAGAAAATTGCTTGCCAAATTACGATTAAAGCTCATATTAGGAATCACCAATGAAATTAAACACCAACTTTCTCTTTAATTTCTTTTCTAAACGTTCAAATCACACAAAATCTGCAGAAAATCACTGGTCCGAGCCCCTTCTCTGGAGAATCCTCAGGGCGTACTCACACTATGCTATCTGAACTGTGCCCAGGCCTGTTTCCCGGATCGTTTGAGAAGTGTGAGTGCTCTGAATCGGGCTCAAGCACCTCTCGAAAAATGCTGGCAATAAATGCAAACGAAAAGCATCCAGGTGTGCATGAGCCTTTAACCTGAACAGCGCATCATCGATGACATAAGCGCGCTCAGGCCCGAATTCAATGTGAGTATGGGCCGTCGGGGGAGATGGGAGGGGCGGACAAGCGTGCTTCGGCCCGGTTCAAGTCAACTGTACATAGTTTGAGTACTCCCTCAGTCTATAGCAATCAATGATCGCCTTCTGTACTAGTAGGCGGGGCTTCATTCGCCATATTAACCATTACACTTTTCCACATTCAAAACTATACGAGTTACATGTCTTCTGTATTCTTTGACTTTACTCTCATTCTGGCTTAATAATGAAGAAACTTTGCTGCTCTACCATGGCTGCAGTAGTCGCAATAACACTGCGGAGCTCTTGAAAACAGTCTTGAGCTTATTATACAGCTCCGTTATATCATTGATATCATCTACACTCCTTTTTGACACTTTGAAGCAAGATGCTAACGGTCTAATCCGATTCAATGATGTATGCTAAGCTAAGCTAACAGTTGAGATGGAGATTGGCTGAAATAAAGAGGCAATAAAGACCAATTACTGACATCATGCAAACTTCCTACAAACCTACATCCAGTTGAAGTCAGAATTATTAGCCCTCCTGAATACTTTTCCCCAATTTTTGTTTAATAGAACGATGGCTATCTGAACACATTTCTAAACATGACAGTTTTAATAACTCATTCTAATACTTATAATGCAGCTATATTATATTATAATCTAATACAATAATGCAGCTAGCTCTCTGCAACTCTCACATGGTTGCCCACTGAAGCTAAGCAGGGCTGCGCCCGGTCAATACCTCGATGGGAGACCACAAGCTAGGTTGCTGCCGGAAGTGGTGTTAGTGAGGGCAGCAGGGGGCGCCCAACCTGCAGTCTGTGTAAGTCCTAACCTCACAGTATAGTGACGGGGACTCTATACTGCTCAGTGAGCGCCGTCTTTCGGATGAGACGTTAAACTAAGGTCCTGACTAAAGGTCATTAAAAATCCCAGGATGTCCTTCGAAAAAGAGTAGGGGTTTAACTGGCCTCTGTCCGTCATGGCCTCCTAACCCTCCCCATATCATAACTTGATTAATCTCCTCTTCACCAATCAGCTGGTGTGTGGTGTGTGGTCAGGCGCAAAATGGCTGCCGTCGCATCATCCATGTGGATGCTGCACACTGGTGGTGGATGAGGAGATTCCCCCTATGTGTAAAGCGCTTTGAGTGCCTAGAAAAGCGCTTTATAAATGTAAGGAATTAATTAATTAACTAATAACTGGTTTCTTTTATCTTTGCTATGATGACAGTAAATAATATTTGACTAGATTTTTTTCAAGATACTAGCGTTCAGCTTAAAGTGACATTTAAAGGCTAATCTAGGTTAAGTTAGGGTAATTAGGCAAATCATTGCATAATGATGGTTTGTTCTGACAATCAAAAACAAACATTGCCTTAGGGGGCTAATAATATTGACTTTAAAATGGTTTAAAAAATTTAAAACTGCTTTTATTCTAGCCGAAATAAAACTAATAATAAGAAAAAATATTATAGGAAATACTGTAAAAATTTCCTTGGTCTGTTAAACACAATTTGGGAAATATTTGAACAAGAAAAATAAATCCACAGGAGGGCTAATAATTGTGACTTCAACTGTAAAGTACATTCACAAACAGCTACTTCACACAGTTCACGAAATGTAATGCACAAAAGTGTAACGGGCATTTGGTTTTGAGGACTACTAGGCAGCAGTGAACTGTGGGCACCTTCTGTGCGGCGGTGCGCAGCTCTGCCAGGCAGGTGGCCAGGTTCTTGGCACACTGACCAAGCTGCATCGCGGCTGCCTGGTCGGTGACCGTCGGAACAGCCGCTTTTGAAGACGTCACCATTTTACTGCCTGGCTGTTTGGAGACAAATAACAGCAAAAAAATAAGTGAGAATTATTTAATGCTGATTTAAAAGGCTGCCAAACAAACAGAATTTAGTGTTTACCTGCAGGAAACTCTGGCTGGAGATGATAAGGGCCAGTTGGGCACCAAGATCTTCCGGGTGGACCTGACTGCCCCTCATCCCCTGCACTAGGTGTGGAATGTGGTCTGCGACAGCCTGGAGAGTTCGAGAAGTTGAACTCAAATTCTAGCATTGAGTGTTCTGGATCATGTAGAATACATTTTTTACCCAAAATACCTTGCAGCTGAAGACGAGCTGCTGATGAGACATGGTGTTCTTATTGGATGCAGCTGCATTCTGGGCTGCAGCGATGGTCTGTGTTGCAGCTGCTGCCGCCTGCTTTGCTGCATTCTGTTTCAGACAAATGACAACAACAGATTAGAAATTCAGTACATTCTAACACAGGAAATATATGAATACACTACCTGACAGTCTTGTTGTCTTGGTTTTAGGAAAATAAAAATGCATATTATTTTACCAAAATATGACCATGCCTTGAATTTAATCAATTATTAGGACAGTAAAGTCTGACTTTACTTAGAATAAAGTCTTGTCACTTAACAGAAATAATGTCCAGTATAGAATATAAAGTCATGCTGCAGTGGAAACAGAATAAATATTGTGTCTGACTCCATCATGAGCTTGGAGGACTGCATCCATACATCTCTGCAGTGACTCAAATCAATTCTTAATAAAGTTATCTGGAATGGCAAAGAAAGCGTTCTTGCAGGACTCCCCGAGTTCATCAAAATTCTTTGGATTCATCTTCAATGCCTCCTCCTTTATCTTACCCCAAAAATGCTCAATAATGTTCAAATCTGGTGACTGGGCTGGCCAATCCCGAAGCACCTTGGCTTTCTTTGCTTTCAGGAGCTTTGATGTGGAGGCTGAAGTATGAGAAGGAGCGCTATCCTGCTATAAAAATATTACTTCTGTAAAAATCTCACTCTAAAATTAATATAAATATTTAATAAAAATAACAATAATAATAATATTAGTTTAATAATAAGCTATACAGCTGTGAAATTACAATACTATAATCCTATTTTATATTATACTACTATTTTATATATTAGAAAAATAATAAAATAGAAGTTAATATTTCATATAAATAACAGAATTAGTATGTTATTTGTCTTGAATATTAATTTCTATTTTATAAAAATTTTATTCATTTTTATTTACAGAGAATGGTCCAAAAAAGAGACAATATCCAGTGAGCGGCAGTTCTGTGGGTGCAAATGTCTTGTTGATGCCAGATATCAGAGGAGAATGGCAGGACTGGTTCCAGCTGATAGAAAGGCAACAGTAACTCAAATAACCACTCGTTACAACCGAGCTCTGCAGAAGAGCATCTGTGAACGCACAACACGTCCATCCTTGAGGCAGATGGGCTACAGCAGCAGAAGACAACACCGGGTGCCGCTCCTGTCAGCTAAGAACAGGAAACTGAGGCTACAATTCACACTGGCTCACCAAAATCGGACAATAGAAGATTGGAAAAACGTTGCCTAGTCTGATGAGTCTTGATTTCTGCTGCAACATTCGGATGGCAGGGTCAGAATTTGGCGTCATTAAAGGATTTAGCCAATATTCACAGTGTTACATGCTACAGTGTAACAGCAACAGGCTGCAAAAGAAATACAAAAAAGTCTCTTTGTACTACGACAGAATATTCAGTGTGTGAGGAAGGATGATGGGTGAAAGAGAGGAGGGAAAAAAAAAGAAAGAACCCCAAGAACAAAGCTATCTTTGTTGATGTGAAGAGACCAAACTGAAGCAGAACCCTGGATTCCACTGACCAGAACTGGAAAAAACAGCATCTATGGAAAACTAGACAGCTTAACAATGTGTCCAACTGAGTACAAGATGATAAAACGCTTCCTCTCATCTATTTACAGACACATGAGTAGAAATATATACTGTGTGACTGTACGGTGGGTTTCGATAACTCCTTTATAAAGCAAAGAATAATTATTTAAGAAGAGAGGCACTTTCTGTCTTTCAAAAGGATGGTCAAATGAATCAAAACATTTACAGATTCTTCTTTGCAAACATTGGAAGTGGATGGATATAGCTAAATGATACCGTGAGGAAAACATATACATATATATTCTATTCAAACTCCACTTTTTTTGGAAATCGGCTCATTTTACAGCTCCCCTAGAGATAAAAAGTTGAGTTTTATCATTTTTAAATCCATTCAGCTGATCTCCTGTTCAAGCACTTTTAGCTTAGCTTAGCATAAATCACTGAATTGGATTAGACCATTAGCATCTTGCTCAAAAATGGCCAATATTTCTATAAATTTCTATCAATTTTCTCTCTGATTGGATAATTTGAATCAGTGAATCATTACCAAGAGAGTTGCTCTAACTGGAACATTTGAATCAGTGAATCGTTTACTGGAGACTTGCTCTGAAGGGAACATTTAATTCAGTGAGTCTTTAAACACATACTTTCTCTGATTGGATCATTTGAATCAGTGAATCATTACCTAAAGAGACGCTCTAACTGGAACATTTGAATCAATGAATCGTTCACTGGAGATTCACTTTGACAGAAACATTTGAATCCATGAATCATTAACTGGAGACTCGTTCTGACCAGAAAATTTTAATCAGTGAATCGTTACCTGGAGACTCGCTCTGATTGGAACATTTGAATTAGAGTCTTTAACCACATACTCTCTCTGACTGGATCATTCTGAATACGTGAATCAGAACCTAAATACTTGCTCTAACTGGAACATTTGAATCAGTGAATCGCTCACTAGGGATTCACTTTGACAGAAACATTTGAATCAAGTGAATCGCTCACTGAAGACTCACTCTGTAGGGAACATTTGAATCAGTGAGTCTTTAACCGCATACTCTCTCTGATTGAATCATCTGAATTAGTGAATCATTACCCAGTGACTCGCTCTAACTGGAACATTTGAATCAGTGAATCGTTCACTAAAGATTTACACTGACGGGAACATTTGAGTCAGTGAGTCTTTAACTACATACCTTCTCTGATTGGATCATTTGAACGAGTGAGTCATACAGACTCACTATGATCAGATCATTTAAATCAGTGAATTGGTAACTGAAGACTTGCTATGACCGAATCATTTAAATTCAGTTAATCATTAACTCACTCTGACTGGATCATTTGAATCAGCTAGCCTTAACAGAAGACGCTCTCTGATTTGATAATTTAAATTAATGAATCAGTAAATACCCACCTAGAGACTCGCTCTAACTGGAACATCTGAATCTGTATATCATTCACTGGAGACTCGCTCTGACCAGAAAATTTGAATCAGTGAATCGTTAACTGGAGACTCACTCTGACCAAATAATTTGAATTAATGAATAATCCCCTGGAGATTCGCTCTGATGGGACCATTTGAATCAGTGAGTCTTTAACCACATACTCTCTCTGATTGGATCATCTGAATGAGTGAATCATTGCCTAGTGACTCGCTCTAAATGGAACATTTGAATCAGTAAGTCTTTAACCACATAGTCTCTCTGATTGGATCATTTGAATCATTACCCAGAGACTCGCTCTGATCAGATCATTTGAATCAGTGAATTGGTGACTGCAGATTTGCTATGACTGAATCATTTAAATCCAGCAAATCATTAACTCACTCTGGCCCGATCATTTGAATCAGCAAGCCTTAGGAGCAGATGCTCTCTGATTTGATTATCTGAATCATTGAATCAGTAAATAATTACCTAGAGACTCACTTTAACTGCAACATCTGAATCAATGAATTATTCACTGGAGACTCGCTCTGAAGGAAACATTTGAATCAGTGAATCGTTCACTGGAGACTCGGTCTAATAGGAACATTTGAATCAGTGAGTCTTTAACCACATACTCTTTCTGATTGGATCATTCTGAATACGTGAATCAGAACCTAAATACTCACTCTAACTGGAAGATTTGAATCAGTAAATTTTTCACTGGAGATTCACTCTGATGAGAACATTTGATTCAGTAAGTCTTTAACTACATACTCTCTCTGATTGGATCTTTTGAATCAGCGAATCATTAACTAGATACTTCCTCTGACAAGAACATTTGAATCAGTGAGTTTTTAACCAAATATTCTCTCTGATTGGATCATTTGAATCAGTGAATCATTAACTAGAGACTGAATCAGTGAGTCTTTAACCAAATATTCTCTCTGATTGGATCATTTGAATCGTTTACTGAAGATTCGCTCTGACAAGAACATTTGAATCAGTGAGTCTTTAACCACATCCTCACTTTGATTAGAATCAGTGAATCAGTAAATCATTACCTAGAGACTTGCTCTAACTGGAACATTTGAATCAATGAATTGTTCACTGGAGTCTCGCTCTGATGGGAACATTTGAATTAGTGAATTGTTCACTGGAGACTCGCTCTGACCAGAACATTTAAATCAGTGAGTCTTTACCACATACTCACTTTGATTGAAACAAATTGAATCAGTAAATTAGTAACTGAAGACTTACTGTGACCAGATGATTTAAAACTGTATATCACAATGAAAGGTTACTTCTGACTGAATAATTTGAATCAGTGAATCCTTGATTCAAACCAGATGAATCAGATCATTCACATATGAATCATTAAGTATGATTTGTGAACATTTTTAACAGGTAACGGTAATGTGTCCTATAATACATCTGCTCACCTCCAGTCTGTGAATGAGTTTCTTTTTGATGGCGTTTTGGGCAGCGGCATTGGTGGCGACTCGTAGCCCTTCAGCCGCCTCTCTTAGCCTCTGCTGCTGGTCTTCATTTTCCGGATATGCCGCAGCGCCCTGCACAAATACAGTTCAGATACAATAACTGCATTTAGTTTATATAATTCATCAACTTTGGGTCAGATGTTTATAATTGTAGTCAATGTTTATAATATACTAAATAAAGATATTTGGGGGCTCGTCCGGGATCATTTAGCCCATTTTCTTATAAGGGGTCATTCAATCAGTCATCTTCCTTCGGCTTAGTTCCTTTATTAATCAGGGCTCACCACAGCAAAATGAACCGCCAACTTATCCAACATATGTTTTACACAGCGGATGCTCTTCCAGCCACAACCCAGTACTGGGTAACACCCATACAATCTTGCATTCACAAACATACACTACGGCCAATTTAACGTATTCAATTCACCTATAACGCATATTATGGCATTAGAAATACAGAGAGGTTTTTACATAATAACCAAAAATACAACATTTAAAGGAGCAGATACTATTTTTTTTAGGATATAGCAGTATATACACTGATTTAATATGGCATATTACTTGTTTCCAAAATTCCTAGCTACCTGCAATGTGTCATTTTGTTGCCATCGTTCCATTTTATCTCCCTGCTTAATGGTTAAACAGAAAATCAAAGGCAATCCTCAGAGGACGAAGTTGTCACAGATAAATCCCAGACTTGTTCAGCCTTTGAAGGGAGATTTGTCAAAAACTCTAGGCTACGCCATACACACACTTTCGGCACATTACAAAACACCCAGTCTATGCCATTTACAGACTCACAGCCCATAATAAAACATCCAGTCTGCACCATTCTCACACTCAGAGCACATTACAAAATATTCAATGCAAAGAGGAATTATGGGTCGTGTGCTCCAGCTCTGTTACCAAGGAAACCACGTGTGGCGCATCTCTCATCTTTACGTTTGATAATGTCAGTGATGGGCTGATTAATGCAGCGTGGATCAAACGTGCCTAACAAGCCAGGCTAGGACTTCATATTATGTCTGAATATGAATGACATCCTGGCACATTTATACTTCTCTACGTGGCTGATAGGGACTGTCAATCAATTCTGTGGTCTATTCCATCATGAATCAAATCTAAATCATGGCTCACGGCTCTTTCAGGATTGAGAGATGAAGGACTGATGAGGAAGGGAAGCATATTTTATACTGTGACTGCTGAATCTGGGTCCTGGATAACCTTAAAAAGAGATCTGAGACAGTACCGTGGTACAGTACAATCTTATTACAAACTGAATAGACAATGTGGATCATGGTGTCATAATGTGTCTGTCTGTCTGTCTGTCTGTCTATCTATCTATCTATCTATCTATCTATCTATCTATCTATCTATCTATCTATCTATCTATCTATCTATCTATCTATCTATATATCTATCTATCTATCTATCTATCTATCTATCTATCTATCTATCTATCTATCTATCTATCTATCTATCTATCTGTCCGTTCATCCATCCATCCATCCATCCATCCATCTGTCTGTCTGTCCATTCATCTATCTATCCATCTAACTATCTATCCATCCATCCTTGTTCATCTTGTTCATCCATCCATCTATCCGTCCATCCATCCATTCATCCATCCATCTATCCATCCATCCATCCGTCCGTCTGTCTGTCCATTCATCTATCTATCCATCTATCTATCCATCCATCCTTGGTCTTCTTGTTCATCCATCCATCTATCCGTCCATCCGTCCATCCATCCATCCATCCATCCATCCATCCATCCATCCATCCATCCATCCATCCATCCATCCATCCATCCATCCATCCACTGTTATCTATCTATCTATCTATCTATCTATCTATCTATCTATCTATCTATCTATCTATCTATCTATCTATCTATCTATCTATCTATCTATCTATCTATCTATCTATCTATCTATCTATCCATCCATCCGTCTGTCTGTCCATTCATCTATCTATCCATCTATCTATCCATCCATCCTTGTTCATCTTGTTCATCCATCCATCCATCCATCCGTCCATCCATCCATCCATCCATCCATCCATCCATCCATCCATCCATCCATCCATCCACTGTTATCTATCTATCCATCCATCCATCCATCCATCCATCCATCCATCCATCTATCTATCTATCTATCTATCTATCTATCTATCTATCTATCTATCTATCTATCTATCTATCTATCTATCTATCCATCCATCTGTCTGTCTGTCCATTCATCTATCTATCCATCTATCTATCCATCCATCCTTGTTCATCTTGTTCATCCATCCATCCATCCGTCCATCCATCCATCCATCCATCCATCCATCCATCCATCCATCCATCCATCCATCCATCCATCCATCCATCCACTGTTATCTATCTATCTATCTATCCATCCATCCATCCATCCATCCATCCATCCATCCATCCATTCATCCATCCATCCATCCATCCATCCATCCATCCATCCATCCATCCATCTATCTATCTATCTATCTATCTATCTATCTATCTATCTATCTATCTATCTATCTATCTATCTATCTATCTATCTATCTATCTATCTATCTATCATTCTGTGTCTATCAATCTTTCTAATCCTAAAGCAAAACCACAACAAATGTCATGTTTAGCAAACTTAAAATAATAATAACAAAACAAAAACATACCAAACTAAAGTAAATACTAAACATTTTTACAAAAACAAAAAACTAAAATAAAAAACCTAAATCAAACTAAAGTAAACATTAATCAAAAAAATACCCCAAAAACAACAACAACAAAAATCCAATAAAAACAAACCCAAAGTGAAATTAAGGCAAATATCAATCCAAATAAAAATAAAATAAATAAAGTGATAAAAGGAGTTAACGAAAATGAAAAAAGCAAACAAACAAATTAAACACAAACACAAAAAACAAAAGCAAAAAGTAAAACACAAAAAACAACAAATATTTAAAAAGATAAAAAACAAACAAACCAAAGAAACAAAAACTAAACAAAACCAGAACAAAAAATAAAAAAAACAAAAAATTCTAAACAAAACCAGAACAAAGAAATGAACAATCAAAACACTCACCTGAAACAAACAAAAACAGAAAAACAAACCTACAACTAAACCAAAATAACACAAAGCAAAAGAACAAACAAATAACCTACAAGACCAGTTCAAAAACAAACTAAATAGACACCAAACAAAACAAGAAACTAAACTAAAAACACTAAATCAAACTAAAGCAAACATCAATCAAAAAAGAGCCAAAAAACGAACAAATTGAACAATAAACAAACCCAAAAGCTAAACTAAGGCAAATATCAAACCAAATAAAATTAAATAATTAAATTATGAAAAGCAACAAACAAAAACAAACAAAACAAAAAAGTAGACCAAACAACCCCCACCACACGAAAAACTAAAACAAAAACTAAAAAAACAGAACAAATAACAATTAAAAAAAACAAAAAAAAAACAAAAAAAAACACCAAAACAAAAAATAACCAAACCAAAAACGTAAACAAAACTAGTACAAAGAATGAATAAACAAAAACAGAAAAACAAACCAACAATCAAACAAAAAAAACCCCCAAAAGAAATAGAACAAACAACAGAAGCAGATTAAAACAAACCAAACTAAAACAAATACTAAACAAAAAAAGAGCCAGTTTTGACAGCAAACCGAAGTGTTGAGGGGTCTGTTAGGTTGTATTAACTCTCCCCATTGTTCTGAATGAAATGCCTCTTTACTACATCCAATAAGCTTGCAGTAAAGAAAACAAGCCACGCCCCGCACAGCTGTTTTCTCCTTTAACATTCCATTCCATTTCCTCTAGGAACTGCATCACAATACGAGAAAAAAATGGTCGCAGCTTCCGGTTCATGTGGACTTTAAGACTTTTTAAAGGCCTTAAATTTCTCTAAATTGCTTAATCGGCTTTTAATACTTTTTAAGACCCCACTCACACCCTGATACTGTACAGACAGGTTGAATCTTGCTTCAGTTTTCATACCTTCGCAGCTTCCACCATCCTAGCAGTGGCATCTGCCAACAGTTTGGCGGCCGCCAGCAGTTTCTTCGAATTATCCACATCGATTTCAGCCTCAGCGTCCGAGCGCATCGCATTCACCAAGTCTGATGTAGCCTGGGCCAGAACCCTCGCCTGTCGCACCATTTCACCTGTAAATGCGAAACACAAACGTTATTTAAACGCCATGTTGTGTGGGCAGATCTTACATTATATTCATTCCCTCAGAAACATCTCCTGGCATATTCTTGGCTCCGTCCACAGTGTATTCGCTGTCCTTGACTGCAGACTAGGAATCAAATAAAATACCAACAGCCATTCCACGTGTCTTTGATGTGTGTGAATCTGGCAGCGCTTTGAAAAATCAATCTTTCTCCATATCGCTTCGGGAAGAGCTGCTCGTGCACCCGTGTGACCTGAAGTACATCATTGATCAAGGGCCCTTTCAAAAAGCGTGCCTACTCGTTTTCTCCATAAACGGACTCTGTATTTCCCGAACACCTACATGGATCCAGAAATACAAGCGCTGATGAGATGATCGAGGGATGGAGAGAGAGGTATGTGTTAGGGGTGTTTCACCTCTCGAAACGTAGGATGGATTTCAGTGCGGAAATAGTACGCTTGGTAAATCAACACCAAAAAGCATTCAGCCGTTTGACTTCGTTTTCAGAGGAAAACCACCAAAGGGTAGGACTTGATGTAATTCGAAAGTGGGCTTTTCATAACCTGAATGTAAGTTAGCATGAATGTGGGCGAATATAAAACATTAGACTGGGATGCGGAGACTGGTGAGGTCAGGTTCGGCTTTGAGAACATCTCAGTGTATTTAAAACCCTTAAAATGTCTTTTATTATGACTAGTTTTATTATAAATATGCTTGCAATGTCGTTATATATAACTATATTCATTCAAGTCCCCCAAAAGTGTACCTGGCTCAAAGGCGCATTAAACGGTAATTAAAGGTGCAGTATGTAAGTTTGATACCTAGTGCATGGTTACCGCTACATTCATTCTTCCATGGTGGGGCGCCACGCCAAAATTCATCCTGCCACGGCTACATTACAGCTTCTCATTCAAAACATTCAGTCGTTTTTTTTAAAATAGCGGGTGATAATCGCACCAAAACATATTAAAAGGTAAATGAATTATAACAGCGCAAACTTTTCTGTAACCGTAGTAGTGCTGTGCGTCATTTGTTTAACCCTTTAAGTTGACGTGCTGACTGACTGACAGGTGCGTGAGGCTTGAGGCCAGCAAACACGACGTATAGCCGTTTCACTTTACTTCAGGATGCAATAATACCGCTCTGTAGGTCTATTGGAGACATTCATAAATATTCCTAGCAAATCTAATAATCCTAGAGACATACTTGTTACATAAACGAACTAAATCGCACTTCAGCAGCGTTTATTTGAGAGCGCACAAGAAGATCTGCACGCTCTTGAAGCGGCTTATATTTGAGGGGGCGTGCAGGAAGTTTTGTGCACGAGCAGATGAAATCAGCACGCAAGCGAAGAGATCCGCATGCTCGTAGGCTATTACATAAATTTGATCTCGACTCGTAATACTGCGCTCACGACATTTGTCATTGAAATAACGCCACAGGTAGTTGGTAGATCTGTGTAAAAAAAAGGCCTGCCGCCACAGCTGGAAAAAATCCTAGAGGAAACACTTTAGTGGTTGAACTAGGTACTGCACCCATGGTTCAAAACACACGCAGGAGCAGGTTGCCAGATTGAAGTAACCAACAAAGGCTGATTCACATCGTGTTCTAAGTAAAAGCAACGGCATACGATAGAAGAAATACTTTCTATATTAAAATTAGTTTTTGTTTTAACCAACACCTGAAATTTATATTTTAGAAACGGCTTCTAATTCGTGCAGCTGAACAACAGAAAACTGACAGTGATCACCTCAGGTAAACCTCATGTGCTTCATTCAGTGTTAAATGCTAATAATGTGAGTTTGAATGCCATTTTGCCTGATATTTATTGCCATACTACTAAAAGCAGCAGCAGATAGTTCACCTCAGATCTTGAAAATAAAATAAACCGTTTGAAATTGAACTTTAGAACTGTGAAATAATGCAAACCAACACACATCAGGGATTCAACATGTACATATAATAATGTTAAAGAGGTTTAATATGTATTAATTAATTTACAAACCTGAACATTTCGTTGAGCGCAGTGAGTGCACTATTCTGTGCTTCTGAATGGCTGTATTTAAACTTCTGCCATGTTTCATCTGGTGCAAACAGCCAAATTGCTTATCACTGAAAATCTCATTCACCTCAGGGAACAGAACCAACTCTGTGATGTCCATATTCCAAGATGGTGGTGCCCTAGCTCTAAAAACTATAGTAAAACATGCTCTTTTTTCCCAAAATAGCTACATTATACATAGTTTGTTATATACACTCACCGCCCACTTTAATAGGTACACCTGTCCAACTGCTTGTTAATGCAAATTTCTACTCAAACAATCACATGGCAGCAATTTGCATTTAGGCATGTAGACATGGTCAAGACGGTCTGCTGCAGTTCAAACGGAGCATCAGAATGGGGAAGAAAGGTGATTTAAGTGACTTTGAACGTGGCACAATTCGCACAGGCTCACCAAAATTGAATAGAGGATTGGAAAAATATTGCCCGGTCTGATGAGTCTCGATTTCTTCGGCGACATTCAGATGGTCGCGACAGAATTAGTCGTCAACAACATGAAAGCATGGATCCATCCTGCCTCGTATCAACGGTTCAAGCTGGTGATGGTGGTGTAATGGTGTGGGGGATATTGTCTTGGCACACTTTGGGCCCATTAGTACCAACTGAGCATCTTGTCAACGCCACAGCCTACCTGAGTATTGTTGCTGACCATGTCCATCCCTTTATGACCACAGTGTACCCATCTTCTGATGGCTACTTCCAGCAGGATAACGCGCCATGTCATAAAGCGCGAATCACCTCAGACTGGTTTCTTGAACATGACAATGAGTTCACAGTACTCAAATGTCCTCCACAGTCACCAGATCTCTATCCAATAGAGCACTTTTGGGATGTGGTGGAACAAGAGATTCACATCATGGATGTTCAGCCGACAAATCTGCAGAAACTGAGTGATGCGATCATGTCAACATGGAGAAAAATCTCTGAGGAATATTTCCAGTAACTTGTTGAATCTATGCCACAAACGATTAAGGCAGTTCTGAAGGCAAATGGGGGTCCAACCCGGTACTAGTAAGGTGTACCTAATAAAGTGGCCGGTGAGTGTATATTTTCATTAAATTGGAAATCAGTAATGTAAACTTGACTGACTGCTTTACTGTGCAGCAAAATATAAAACACTGTTCTAGTGGTTTCTGGGATTTTAAAAGAAAAACAATCAGACTATTCCTTAAATTAATTAATTAATGATACTTTTTAATATATTTTATTTAATAGATGAAAAAAGGACTAAAACACTGGTCAGCAATTAAATTGTTTCAAAAGTGGAGCAAATTATTGCATGTATAAAAAGTTCTTATTCCTTTCTTTTTTTAATGCACGTCTTAATTCCGCAAAATAACCACAACGTGTATTAGGGAATAATTTAGATTTCTTCTTGACTTTAAAGTTACAAAGTACGCATCTTTGCTGATGGTTTGCAGGTCATTTATCATGTTCCATGTTTTACTTGAACAGCTACAGTGAAGCTCACTGGCACCTTCATCCATGTGTTTTCCTTTAAAAAAGTTCAAAGAAAGGGTGTGTGCGTGATTGAGTCCAGATCTGATGCTCTGCAGTGGTTTTATATGGCATGTTTTCATCAACCTCACGGCGCAGACTCTTTTGAGGATTCCTAAGACTTACGGCTAAAGCATAACAAACGTCTTCAGTTTTGAAAACGGCTCAAAAACAAAGCACAGACCGCAGACAAAATAACTTTTAAAAAGATTCACTGTGACAAAATAAACTGAGGGTCAACAGCCCTGGAGTGGAAACGCAGTAACTAGCAAGATAAATATTTATTTGAGCATTACAAATCGACAATTAACATGGCTTGTGGGTCACCAGCAGCAGATACACAAACAGCGGAGTTGTTAATGCACAAAACGAGGCCAGGAACACCATTAAAATTGTGCAATAGTGAATATGAAAAAGCTAATCCTGTTGTGTCACAGCACAGATATGCTTTGTTTGGACGATGCGCCTGAAAGATAGGAAAGCTCTCTTGTGTATTACTGTATGCTTATTTGATTTTGATTTCCATTTATTAAATAAATTCTCTGTAGCCTGCAACTGTTCTACATCCTGCGGTACAGGCGCATCTATCGCATTTAGCAAAATCACTACTTCTGTTGCTTATATTTGTGGTTTTGGGATTTAGACAATCCCTTAACCCCAAGACATAAACCTTGGACAAGGTTCCTAATGCACTGTGCATGATACCTGAAAGTGTGCAGCTTGTTGAGGAGAAGCAGATATTGCTTCAAGTTCAAACTTAAAGGGTTAGTTCACAAAAAAAATGAAACTCCGTGGGCTCTATTATACACCCGGTGAAATAAGGTGCGAGACATGTATGGCGCGATTTGTTGCTATTTTCAGACCAGCGCAACTCTAATTTTCACATTTTGCACCTCGTTGTTTAAATGGCAAATCCATTTGCGCCACTTTGTGGACTCATGGGCATGCTGGTCTATAAAGGAGGTGTGCTAAGGCGCATTGTTGACGCGATGCTATTTTGAAGAACTGAAATAAACCGCGCCATTGACCATCTAAAAGCAGGTCTAAAGTCCAGCGCAGTGCATGTTAGTTATGCGCCTATGTGGCTTCAAGCGCTTACACATTGCTTAATACACACTGGATGTACAGCAATACTTTACAGATGAAAAATTAAAGAATTAAAATGTTACAAAAAATTATTATTTTCTACATAAATATAAAAGCCACTGCCTCATGCCTTTTTTCTCTGTACTTGACTTAAACATGCTTACTTTAAAACTCTTGTGCTTTTGTCTGTTCAATTCATGACAGTTTGCATTTGTATAATGTTATTATTATTATTATTATTAGTATTATTTATCATATGCATATTTATATTTGTTTTAATAAAAACAAGATTAGATTTGGCCACCTGTGGGGTTTTGGAGACGTCTGCATCATCATATGGGGAATAAGAACACTATGTTTGATTGGGTGTAACTTAGTTTTTTTGACCACAATTATTATTATTGTTCATTTATTCGTTTGCTGGAAATAAGAACTGAATTTAGAAATAGTTTTGAAACAAATCTTTGTGCTTAACAAACGAAATAAATATGTAGGCTAATGGATTTCTTCAGTGGGGTGAGTACAACATAGTTTCCTTACTCCACGAAAGTAAAGGAGTAAAGTAAAGAGTAAAAGTAAAAAGAAAGCAAAGAGGCCGAATGGAGGAGGTTCGTTCTTTATCATTGCACTACAGATGGTCTGTTTAACTTTTTTCTCGCTAGTGAAGCATTCAGTTTTTCCACTTACAAAGTCCGCCATGTAAACAACAAATGCACGATGGCGCAACGCAGCTGACTCTTACAGGGAATGGGAGATGAGACTTTAATCGGTTTAATGCACATTATGCTCAAAACAAACCCATAACTCATTAAGAGAATAAGCACAACCCTGTTAGATCATGCGCCAGGTGCAGAGCGTATTTTCCATCCCTAAAATAGCAAAAGTGGATTCGGACACGCCCTTAATGCTTTTGACTTTAGACTTTGAGCCTAGATTGTCCAACAGGCTTAGACCTTGCACTTATTCTTTTAGAATAAAAAGAATATTTCAGTGCAAATGCACTACTTATTATACTACACAATGGCGTAGAAAAGTGCATATGTATGCGATTTGGGATGCACTTTATTACTCTACAACATATATCACAGCGAAACAAAATGTCGCAATGTTTATTTTATTCCAATATCTCAAAGCTCTAACTTGTACTATCAAATCATTGCATTGCAGTTTGTATACAAGTCCAGAACAGTGACCATCCCATTTAAAACAATGTAAAAAATGTCAGACTGCCAATGGACCCTTTTCACAAGACTGTTATGACCTGTTTAACGGTCATCAGCATCTTAAATCCTTGAAAGTTTTTAATATTTAGATTTTTTTATACGCATTTACATATATATTACATCATCTTTGAATCAAATTACAAAAAAACAAATTAGCACTTGTGTGAGATGTTCCTAATGCAGCGTCAATGGTGGCTTGACAGTAAGTTTGACATTATTCTCTCTTCTCTGTTCTCTCTCACATCAATTTTTTCCTTTCTTTGAAAGTCTTGATAACACCATCATGAAGTGTTTCTTTTATAATTTCAGCAAATAGGATTCGTTCACTGCACTCTAAGTTTACCAACTATGATGACTTCCTCTACTTAGAAATCCGGAAATGTGACAAGGGTCCATTGCGCATTGGGCCAAAAACCATCTAATTTCTACCCAGTCGAATGGCGCCTCTTTAGCAAACAGTAATAGGCGGTTTTCAGTCACATGACCTCTGCGGAGCTTTGGCGGGCACAAAAAAAAAGGGTCGTAATGACATCTACACTGGGAACGCAGCACAAACCAGTTATATTTCCATCTGTTTCAAGCTAAGATATGATGATCACAAACTGTAAACTGTGGGCACCTGTGATTCATAAACTGCACCCGCAACCATTTTTCAGTCATTCAAAACCCTCATGTCCCTGTCAGAGCTCCAATTCTTACCTCTAACGTTATGTTTCATATGTTCCTCAGCGGTTTAATCATAAGTAATGGTGGTATAGCATGCTAGTGTCTGCTTTTTTTTATTTGCTGTCGGTTTCTGAGATTAATATTTGCTGGTAGGAAATAGCTATTCATTCACTTCTGATGTTTATACTTTGACTTTGCATTTCAATGTACACTTTAATTGCACTTGACCTGCAAATTAGAATGGAAACTGTATAAAAAGCACACAAACGCACTGACAGTTATAGGTACCATGGATTTTTATAGGTCAATGACGCTAGCATTCGGCACAAATCTATACATTTCTCCTTTCTGGATGTTCTTTCTCTGAAGGGATTCTGTAGAAGCACACCACAGTAACGCTAAGCCTTACTGCACAACAATTATCCAGCTTTTTGGCTAAAAAAGAGAAATCATTCAGCCCGTGACTTGACGATCATTGGGAGATAGTAATGTTTTGTTCACCAGGGTGGTGTTCCCCTAATGGTGTGATGACATGTGAAAGCAATCAGTAAACACATAGCAGCAATAACTCTCACCTGCGTCGCCCATGGAGGTAAAGATGCTCTCGGTGACGGTCATGATGGTGTCGGTGGCCTGGTCGTAGCGTCCGATGGGCTCTCCACAGCTGGCGTAGTGGCGAACGTGCTGCAGCAGGTCACTGAGCGCCTGACTGACGCCTCCGGACGCCAGGTTGACATGCCGAAGCAACTCAGCCTCCTCTGAGGCGGCATGGCAGGCTCTCAGACAGCCCTCCACCGAGCGCTCCACCAGCCGGCCTGCCTCAACCAGCTGCTCCTGGCACACCGGAGACGAGATGGTGGGACTCACCACCTAACACACCAAACAGACCAAAGGAGACTTCAATATGTGCTTTTCAAACAAAAAATGACAATATGAGCTGATGGTGAAATGATATGCATTCATGGGTTTATCTTAAAGGCACAATATGTACAATTTGTTCATTAAAACATCCAATAACCACTAGAATATTGTTAAATATTTTGCTGATGCATGTACTTAGATTATCCCAAATGTTTTGAAGAGTTTTGGAAGAGAAATAAAGAAGGTATAAAAATAAAAAACATATTTAATACTACTACTACTACTACTAATAATAATAATAATAATAATAATAATAATTGTAATAACTGTTTCAACTAGTTTCAAGCATATTTCTTAGTTTAACCCTTTGACTTCCCGCTCTACCAAATGGTTGACAATGTTTGTACTGGTTTAAATAACAACTGTGAAACTTTTTAAAAGAATGACTAATTTAAATAATGGTTTACACACACAGCATTGTTGGTTTACAAAAAATCAAACAAACACCCTGTTGTACTACTACACTTGACTAGAAATGATAATCTGAAATATTATTATGGCATACTTCAAAAAATAAAGGTGATTTAGTATTCAAAAAGGTTTTATTTAGAACATTTTTAAAATGCGCTTCATATTTTCAGATTTTTCATAGTATATGTATTAATTCTGGTACTTTTACCATAAACAGACACATCAACCATTTGCTAGAGACTGGTATTTTAGAAATTATGGGTTATGCTGAAAAATGCATTGAGTGTGTTAACTACCCTGCTGAAAAATCCAGCTTAAACCAGCCTAGGCTGGTTGGCTGGTTTAGCTGGTTGACCAGCCTGGTTTTAGAGGGGTTTTGTTTTTCTAGCTATTTCCAGCCTGGTCTTAGCTGGTCAGGCTGGAAAATGACCAGCTAAATCCAGCTAAAACCAGCTTGACCAGTCTGGTTTAAGCTGGACATAGCTGGTTTAGGCTGGGCTCCCAGCCTGAGTAGGCTGGTCAAGCTGGTTTTAGCTGGTCGTCTCCCAGCCTGACCAGCTAAGACCAGGCTGGAAATGGCTGGAAACCAGCCTGGAAGTGGCCAAAATCCCTCTAAAACCAGCCTTGTCGACCAGCTAAAACCAGCCAACCAGCCTAGGCTGGTTTAAGCTGGATTTTTCAGCAGGGTAGTGACATTTGGAGTTAAGAAATGCAATCCAAAATTTTTTTTCTTGGTGGCGTACTTACTAAGACGCTTTGGGATCAAAATAAACCTGATCAAAAGTAAAAGTAAAATTGCTAACACTACTAAAGATTTACATTTCAAGTAAATGTGGTTCCTTCGAAAGGTACAGTTATAAAAATCACAAAACAGTTTTTAAAACTAATAATAATCAGCTGCAAATCAGCATATTTGAATGATTTTGGTAGGATCATGAGGCAATGAAGATGCTTAAAATTCAGCGTTGCGTTGCAGAAATAAATAACAATTTAAAATGAATTAAAATGAAAAACTATTCTATTGAAGAGTAATAATGATAATGTTACAGTTTCTACTACATATTGACAGGAGACACATCAAAAACATTTTCAACTTTGGAAAGGTTGAATATTTTCCTTTAGAACCATTAGCCAATATCTTAGCTAAACATCTTTTGATAGATACATCCTAAAAAGCAGTGGTGGATAATGTTAGCAGCGTCATTTCTCTTCATCTATCAGACATACCTTAGTACAGGCCACCAGCTGTGATGTGGAAAGTGCGCACTGCGTGGCGGCGGTAATGACCCGGTTCTGGAGCGCCGTGTCCTCGGCCACCTGCGCCACGTTCTTGGCCTTCAGCACTAGCATAGCGGCGGCGTTCGCTACGGCTTTAGCCAGGTTCATCATAATGTCCTGAAACACATTCGTCATCCAAAGAAACACACTGTGAAGCAACCTGGCCCAGGCTAATGAATGAAATCAGCACAAGGATAGAGTGTAACACAATCAAATAGAGGGCAATCAGAGGCTCGCAGAGGCTAACCGACTGTGACAGCATCAGCTGAACCACACGAAATCAAATTTTACGTGTCGAAAATGGGTGCTAAAGTGTTTACCACAAAAGAAAACTGCCTTTACGGGATATAATGAGACTGGGAGTGTGCAATTGGCTGAGAGATTCTAAATTAACCAATGAAAAGAGGAGGAGAAAGCAAATATCAGAGCACAACCATTCAGTTCCTGAGGTAAACAAACCCCATTCATTGTCTGAGGTGATTTAAAGGGAAAGTTCACACAAAAATGAAAATTCTATCATCATTTACACAACAATTATGAGTTAAACACAGAAGAAGATATTTTATAGAATGCTGGAAACCACTGAGGGACTCTCAAATTAACCGGGAAAGCAAATATCAGAGCACAACAGTTCAGTTCCTGAGGTAAACAAACCACATTCATGGCCTGAGGTAATTTAAAGGGATAGTTCACACAAAAAGGACAATTCTGCCATCATTTTCTTAATCTTTATGAGTTAAACACAAAAGAAAATATTTTGAAGAATGCTGGAAATCGCTGAGGGACTCTCAAATTAACCGGGAAAGCAAATATCAGAGCACAACAGTTCAGTTCCTGAGGTAAACAAACACCATTCATAGCCTGAGTTGATTTAAAGGGATAGTTCACCCAAATATGAAAATGATGTCATCATTTACTCAACCTTTATGAGTTAAACACAGAAGAAGATATTTTGAAGAATGCTGGAAACCACTGAAGGACTCCCGAATTAACCAATAACAGAGGGGAAAGCAAATATCAAAGCATACTCAAAGCATATTGTGTTTATACTTATAACCGCTGACGAGTTTTATACTGTAGTGTGCTGTCGTTTTTCACTATATTGCATCATTCACTGTGGAATGAATTTCTAAAAGATTTTGGAGAAAAGGTTTGCCTGCGTTTCAGACCCAGCATGCATTATTATACATTAAAAAGTGTAAAAAATGTTCAAACATTGTTTTTTGTTGTTGAGATGTTATCAATGAATGTGAATTAGGTTTTTAATATAACACTTTATTTTAATTCCTATTTTAAGGTTACTATTTTCTTATTTTAGATTTATATTTATTATAAATTTCATTTTTAATATATTTAATATATATATATATATATATATATATATATATATATATATATATATATATATATATATATATATATATATACACACACACACACACACACATACTGTCATCATGGCAAAGATAAAATGAAGCAGGTACTAGAAATGAGTTAATAAAACTATGATGTTTAGAAATGTGTTGAAACAAATCTTCTCTCTGTTAAACAGAAATTGGTGAAAAAAATAAACAGAGGGAATAATAATTCAGGGGAGCTAATAATTCTGACTTCAACTGTAAATATATATATATATATATATATATATATATATATATATATATATATATATATATATATATATATATATATATATATATATAAATATATATATATATATATATATATATATACAGTTGAAGTCAGAATTATTAGCCCCCCTTTGAATTTTTATTTTTATTATTATATTTCCCAAATGATGTTTAACAGAGGAAGGAAATTTTCACAGTATATCTGATAATATTTTTTCTTCTGGGGAAAGTCTTATTTGTTTTATTTCGACTAGAATAAAAGCAGTTTTAAATTTTTTTAAAAACATTTAAGGTCAAAATTATTAGCCCCTTTAAGCTATTTTTTTTAATAGTCTACAGAACAAACCATCATTATACAATAACTTGCCTAATTACCCTAACCTGCCTAGTTAACCTAATTAACCTGTCTTGAAAAACTTAACTAATTAAGTGTCTTTAAAAATATCTAGTCAAATATTATTTACTGTCATCCTAGCAAAGATAAAATAAATCAGTTATTAGAAATGAGTTATTAAAACTATTATGTTTAAAAGTTTGTAACACTGTGAATGGAGAAAATACATCTGGTCCTGGAATTGCTGTACTAAAAGTACGATTTACCTGGAATCTCTCGTCGGTCTCTCCTTCTCCCATTTGTTTGAGCAGGTCTCCGCTGGCCTGTCCGATGCTCCCGGCTGCCGTCAGGACCGTTTGTCTGGGCTGTGGGGTGAGATCGGCATATACCGTAAAAAAACACCCTTTTGCTTCCACCTCCATGTTTCACAGCTAATCATATCCTGTCTATCAGATCTGCAGCCACTACAATTACACTGCCTCACACACAACCCAACATGTAAACACACTGTGCTACTAAACTCCCCCTGAAATCAAAATCAGAGTTAACCCTTGCGTATTGTTCAAACTGACTACCCTTTCATTATGTTGGGGGCTGTTTTTGCCCCATTGACTTTCATCATAACTGCATTATTTTGATTGCAAAGCCCTGACAGCATATCATCATGCATTCTTGATTGTTGGTGGTTTTCCCTGTTGGGAAGAGGTCAGATTTGTCATTTTAACTGTTGATCATCAGTTGGCAGCATTAACCCTTTAGATAGGGGTGTGCAAAAAGATTTCTGGTTTTTATATGGAATTCTGTGGAGTAAAGCAGCAGATTAAAGTGTGTGTGCATAAATATACTTACTATGTTTACTATGTTATAAGAGCTGAGCTACTTATTTTTTTATTTTCTCAAACATAAGTGTGCAAAGCTGTATGCACACACACACATGACATGTCGTTATAATGGAAGTCAATAGGGCAAAAACAGCCCCAAACATAATGAAAGTGTAGTCATTTTTTCCCAAAGTGTATTGTTGAGTTTTTTAAAAATTCCAAAGCATTTTACTAAAATATGTGTCAAAACATGATTTGTCACCAAAAATCGCTCCATTTGCTGAAACTCAGAAAAAGTTGTGGCCAAATTAAGCTTTAAAATCACCCCAAAATGGATGAAAACATCCTTAACAGCACATAAGGGTTACGGTCATTGCAACAGGGAATCCAAAATTTTAGTCAAGAAATTTCTCGCACATTGAAAAGTAAATTTGACCTAACATAGTGTCAATCGTATTGACACACTGCCTCCAAAACTACCATGTTAAACAAAAATTCAGATTGGGTTGGATTTTTTCTATTCTTCACCTCCGAAAAAGCATCTGGAGGGATGTTTTGGCAGTTCAGAGTCACCGTACAAGTGAAAGCCAAAATCCAGAGTCAGCACAGAGAACTTTATAACAATGTGCGTAATATAAAGACAGACACCCGGTGCAAGATGAGTTTGGTGCGATTTGTTACTATTTTGAGACCAGCGTAAGCCTAATTTTCCTGTTTTGCACCACGTTGCTTAAAAAGAAAATCCATTTGCGTCACTTTGTGGACTCATGGGTGTGCTGATCTATAAAGGAAGTTGTTGATTGTTCCCGCATTGTTGGCGCATTATTGACCATTGACCAAGTAAAAGCTAGTCTAAAATCCAGCGCAGATTGCGTTAGTTATGCGCCTATGTGGGTTTAAAATGCTTAATACACACAGGATGAACAGCAATACACAAATATCTTTACATGTGAAAACAATTAAAGGATTAAAATGTTACAAAAATTATAATTTTTTCTACATAAATATATGACAATTGAAACAAATAAAGTAAATTAAATATGTACTGTAGGCTAATGGATGTCTTTAGTGGAGTGCATACAACACTGTTTCCTACTCCATGAAAGTAAAGGAGTAAAGAGTAAAAGTAAAGTAAAGAGAAAGTAAAGAGGCCTAGAATGTAAAGAGGCTCATTCTTTATCATCGCACTGCATGCTGTTTAATTGTGTTCTCGCTAGTGAAGCGCTCAGTTTTTCTATTCAGTTTTTCCACTTACAAAGTCTGCCATGTAAATAGCAAATCCACCATGGCATGATGCAGCTGACTCTTAAAGGGAATGGGAGTTGAGACTCTGATTTGTTTAATGCATGTTATACTCAAAGCACACCCAGAACTCATTATTCTCATCAAGAGAATAAGCACAACCCTGTCAGACCATGCGCTGGGGCGCAGAGCGTATTATTCCGTCCTCAAAATAGCAAAAGTGGATTCGGACATGCCCGAATTGTATTTGTCTGTTTTGCATTGGTCACCTCTCCAGATGTGGGCTCCACGGCTCTCAGCAGGTCAGACACTGCCCCTGTGAGGGTCCTCGCGGCCCCCATGAGGTTCTGTCCGCTGCCTACTTCATCCTCCATCAGAGCAGCCAGCAGCTTCACGCCCTTGGACATCTCTGTCAGGTTGGAGGAGATGGTGGTGATGGCGCAGCCCACAGCGGTGTAATCCGTGTCTATAGGGTCACCTGAGGGTCAAGGAGACAAATGGAGAGATTTACCAGAGTAACTCACCTAAAAATGCAAATTATAACTTTAATACTTTCTGGACATTCAATACGAAAGTCATTTAAATGCTAATTACATGTTTCTGGAATATACAGTGCATCTTGAAAGTATTGATAGCGCTTCACTTTTTCCACATTTGTTTATGTTACAGCCTTATTCCAAGATGGATTAAATTCATTGACTTACTCAAAATTCTACACACAATACCCCACAATGACAATGTGAAAAAAGATTTATTGAAATTGTTGCTAATTTATTAAAAAGCTGAAAAATCACATGTACATCAGTATTCACAGCCTTTGCTCAATACTTTGTTGATGCACCTTTGGCAGAAATGACAGCCTCAAGTCTTTTTGAATATGATGCCACAAGCTTGGCACACCTGTCTTTGGGAAGTTTTGCCCATTCCTCTTTGCAGTACCTCTCAAGCTCTATCAGGTTGAATGGGAAGCGACGGTGTACAGCCATTTACAGATCTCTCCAGAGTTGTTCAATAGGATTTAGGTCTGGGCTCTGGCTGGGCCACTCAAAAACATTCACCAAGTTGCTGTGAAGCCACTGCTGTGAAGGTGGTGTGCTTTGGGTCATTGTCCTGCTGGAAGATGAACCGTCGTCCCAGTCTGAGGTCAAGAGCACTCTGAAGCAGGTTTACATTCAGGATGTCTCTGTACATTGCTGCATTCATCTTTCCCTCTATCCTGACTAGTCTTCCAGTTCCTGCTGCTGAAAAAAATCCCCACAGAATGATGCTACCACCACCATGCTTTACTGCAGGGATGGTATTAGCCTGGTGATGAGTGGTGCCTGTTTTTCTCTAAACGTAACGCCTGGCATTCACTCCAAAGAGTTCAATTTGAGTCTCATCAGACGAGAGAATTTAGTTTCTTATGGTCTGAGAATCCTCCAGATGCCTTTTTGCAAATTCCAGACGAGGAGTGGCTTCCATCTGGCTACTCTACCATACAATCCTGATTGGTGGATTGCTGCACAGATGGTTGTCCTTCTGTAAGGTTCTCCTCCCTCCACAGAAGAACGCTGGAGTTCAGACAGAGTGATTATCGGGTTATTGATCACCTCCCTGACTAAGGCCCTTCTCCCCTGATCACTCAGCTTAGATGGCCGGCCAGCTCTAGGAAGAGTCCTGGTGGTTTCAAACATCCTCCACTTATGGATGATGGAGGCCGCTGTGCTCATTGCAACTTTCAGAGCAGCAGATTTTTTTCTGTAACCTTCCCCAGCCTTGTGCCTTGAGTCTCGGAGGTCTACAGACAATTCCTTTGTCTTCATGCTTGGTTTGTACTTTGACATGCACTGTCAACCCTGGGACTTTATATAGACAGGTGTATGCCTATTCAAATCATGTCCAATCAACTGAATTGACCACAGGTGAACTCCAATTAAGCTGCTGAAACATCTCAAGAATGATCAGTGGAAACAGAGTGTACCTGAGCTCAATTAAGAGCTTCACGCCAAAGGCTGTGAATACTAATGTACATTTGATTTTTCAGTTTTTTTTTTATTTTTAATAAATGTGCAACAATTTCAAAAACTCTTTTCTAACATTGTCATTATGGAGTATTGTGTGTAGAATTTATAGGAAATAAATGAATCTAATCCATTTTGGAATGAGGCTATAACATAAACAAATGTGGAAAAAGTGAAGCGCTATGAATACTTACCAGATCCACGGTTTAGGCCACAACCGCTGCAATAAAGATAATTTCTGTTTCGGTAATGAGAATTTCAGAATATTGCATATTTTAAAGTAGTAGCTCTTATGAATTTAATGTTAGTTTGTTGAACTCGACCCTCTTAGGTCTGCAACATCAGCAGTAACATGAAGATTATTGGTTTTTTTTTTTCTGTTAGAATGTTTACACGACTTTTTTATTATCATTCCCGAAAAAATGAATGTTTTACATTGTACTTTTATTGTATAAATGTACTTTTTACAAGTCTAAACATTCACAAAACATACTGAAGTATCTCATCCTCCGCAACTCCATTCTCATATATACCGCAACCGTTGCGGTAGCGAGAACTTCTGTTACGGTAATGAGAATTTAAGCATGTAACTTTTAAATAACTCTTAGAAATCCTTCTAAATGTTTAATTTTGCAAGGAATTATGAATTAACACGCTGATCAGGATAAAACTAGGAACATAGCAGGTCAATTTAACATCTATCGACCATCTCAGGTCTGCAACATCTGCAGTAACGTGACCATTATTGGTGATCTCATCCCCAATGAGCTCCATATGACGGCAAACACACATGCAGTCCTTCAGCAGTGCATCACATTACATCCTAACAAGCTCTTCAGGGCAGGAGAACAGATGCAGAAGACACAGAGAAGCCGGAGCTGAGCTGCTGCTTAACAGGCAGATCTCGCTGCTATCAAACAGATGGCGCGAGGAGATTAAATCCAGCAGAAACCTGGTCCGCTCCGAGTGGAAACTCTCCAGAGAAGACACAGATCCTGCCAAGCAGTTCAGCTTCAGGACAACAAACTTCACTTTCATCAATGGAAATATTTATTAGCGCAATTGGAGAGAGACTTATTATTTAGCGGCGAGACGAAACTTAATTTTCCATCATCGGTTGCGGCTAATGAAATAAGAAAAAAGCGACTCTTGAAAGGCTGCTTGTGTAATATTCTTCTAAATCATCAGCATTTTCGTGCAATTGTGGTACTGGACAAAAGATGTTTGTGGAAAGAGTGTTCATCAGTGTATATAAATCATAGGATTGTCATTTTTTGGGGAAAGTTGCGATCACATCCAATGTACATTTCAATTCCACCACATCGTTTGACTTGCCATGGCTAATTTCATGGCGTGTTATGCTTGCTAAAGAAACACTGAACTAATAATTTCACTGCTCTTAGCAGAAATAGTCAAACTTACAGCTTAACAGGAAACTTACAGCAAATAATAAAACATTTATTACCAAATATTCAGAATATTTGAGCATTCATCACATCACTTTAAAAGGCCATAAGAGGTCTGTAACACCCCACTTAAAAAAAAAAATCTTACTCTTGTATTTTTTTCCAAAATAAAAAGTAAAATAAAAAAGCTAATAAAACATTAAACATTTCTTTGTTTGATCTCTTGTAATAAAAACTGCTGTCATATTTTTTTTGTTTTATTACATATTCTATTTATTAGATATTTCATTTAAATAAACAGCACTATATGAAGATAAGTGTCCAGCAATGAAGATAAATTAGCTCTCGCTGCATTTGTATAATATTAAGACCTTTTAATATGGCATTGGTTATGTTTAAGATTTATATAGTTACGTTTTATAAAAGAGAACTGAAATAATACTGCTAAATATTAATACTGAATATATAACAATACTAATAAAACTTAGATTTTAGATAGATTTAGATCACATAACAGATTTTATATCTACAGTTTGTTATATAAATTGTGAACAAATATATTATGTAAACTTTAAATGTTTTATAGATTTCCTATAATTAAAAACTAACTAACTAATCAGACACTGTTAAGGTATGATAAACAAACAAAATTTTATACAAACAAGCATTTAAAAAAATGATTTTATTTCTTTAGGGATCCAATGTTCAACCAAATTAAAATAAGAAAACTAGCATTAATTAAGTTTCCATTTTATACATTTATATATATATATATATCTATATGTATGTATCTGTGTGCGTGTATATATATATATACACATACATGTGTGTGTGTGTGTGTGTATATATGTATATGTACACTCACCGGCCACTTTATTAGATACACCTGTCCAACTGCTGGTTAACACAAATTTCTAATCAGCCAATCACATGGCAGCATGTAGGCATGGTCAAGACGATGTGCTGCAGTTCAAACCCAGCATCAGAATGGGGAAGAAATGTGATTTAAGTGACTTTGAACGTGGCATGGTTGTTGGTGCCAGACGGGCTGGTCTGTATTTCAGTATAACGTGCCATGTCATAAAGCGCTAATCATCTCAGACTAGTTTCTTGAACATGACAATAAGTTCACTGTACTCAAATGGCCTTCACAGTCACCAGACCTCAATCCAATAGAGCACCTTTGGGATGTGGTGGAACAGGAGATTCACATTACGGATGTGCAGCCGACAAATCTACAGCAACTGTGTGATGCTATTATGTCAATATGGACCAAAATCTCTGAGGAATATTTCCATAACCTTGTTGAATCTATGCTACAAAGGATTAAGGCAGTTCTGAAGGCAAACGAGGGTCCAACCCGGTATTAGAAAGGTGTACCTAATAATGTGACCAGTGAGTGTATATATTGCTTTTGTCTGAATGAATGCACTGGTGCTTCATAGGTAATTTCTTGATTTGGTACGTACCAGCAGTGAGGTTGACCACTGATGCCGTTCCAGCAGTGATGGCGTCCACTTGAGAGTGAATCTCGTGTTTGGACTCATCCACTTTATTCTGAACCCACATTCTGGATGCCTTGATGGAGAAAAGAAAGCAGCGTAAATAAAAGAAAATTCATCCTTTGCCTCTTTACAAATGAAGGTCATCTAAGCGCAGGTAAATGATCAATGACCATCTCAGCACTTAACGTCAATAAATGAGGCATAATTGTACGGCTGTGCCATAATACATTACTGTAATGTCACAATAACAAAATCCTTCAAATAAATAACTGCATTATGAGGCTTTTATGCTAGCCTGCAGTGCGTTTTCTGTCTCCCGTGGGATTTGAACTAGCAACCTTCTGCTATGCAATACATCACGCGTACTGGGACCTGCTTACTGTACAAGGATCTTTAATTTGCAAATAAAAAAATAATAATGAAATAAAAAGACATTTGATGGTGAACAGTAATATAATCATTAATTTTGAAGCACAAAATTAAACAGTTTAGCTTTAAAAATAGGTAAAATTGGCCAAAAATAATCAATTATCAGACAATATGTCAATCATTTTCATAATAAATATCGAATTGATATTTGTTCCAAAGTTAAAGGGAAAGATAAATGTTGATTTAAATGTTTTTACTTGCCAAACAGGTCAATTAAAGTGTTTTCAGGACAGATTTATTAAAACATGCATTAAATATTAAATACAAGAGGTTAACCGTAAATATACTGTAATATTAATTGGTATTATAGTGCATATATTAATCAAAATACATGTATTACTGTCGAAATGGTACATTTTAGGTAGCTGTGCTGTATCTTTTCACAACTTTTAATAGTCAGAAGTTTATTTCATGCTATAACTAGTAGTAAAGAGAAAGAGAGGATCACTTCGTGAGCAGCTTAAACTGTCAACAAAATTATGTTTGTGTCAAGTTCATTAATTAACAATAAACAGCATAGACTTAAACAATTATTACGAGATTTAAGAATAGAATAATAAGGAAGGAAACTGTATGGATGCACCGATATAGAATTTTGGCCAATACCGATAACTTGGATGCAAATATGCAAATACATAAGCCAAAAATGCTAATCTTGATGTGATTTTGTATAGAAAACAAAAATCAAACAATTTATAAATAAATAAAATTGACACCTGAGATTATTTCTAAATGTTAACCATAAAACATGGTAAATGCTGATAATGATAACCGATAACTCAATATTTGGAAACCAATAACCAATATAAATGCTGATAAATATAAATATTGATATGAATTTTTCTGAGCCAGATTATGATACCAAACATAAATAAATAAAATTAACACCTGATTTTATTTTAAAACCTTAAGCAAAAACATGGTTAATGCTAATTCAGATAACCGGTAACCCAATATTTGGAAGCCAATACCCAGTATATATTCTGATGAAAATAAATCTGAATATGAAAATATGAATTTTTCAGAGCAAGTTTACAAAACTGAGCACAAACAAATAAAATTGCGACCTGATTTTATTTGAAAACCTTAACCAAAAAACAAAGTAAATGCTGCTACCGATAACCAATAACTCTATATTTAGAAGCCAATAACCAATATGTATGCTGATAAATATAAATCTTTAAAAAAATTCTGAGTGGGATTACGAGACCAAAGATAAATACATTTTTATTTAAAAAACTTAACCAAATACAGGGTAAATGTTAATCCTGATAACCGATAACTGAATATTTGGAAGCCAATAACCAATATGTATGCTGATAAAAATAAATATTTTATGAATTTTTCTGAGCGGGATCACAAAACCAAAAATAAATAAACAAAATTGACATCTAATTTTTATTTTAAAACTTAACTAAATACAGGGTAAATGCTAATACCGATAACTCAATATTTGAAAGGCAGTGACCAATATATATGCTGATAAATAAAAAATCTTATATGAATTTTTCTGAGCGGGATCACAAAACCAAAGATAAATAAACAAAATTGACATATTTTTATATATAATTTTTATTTTAAAACTTAAACAAAAACAGGGTAAATGCTAATACTGATAACCCATAACTTAATATTTGGAAGCCAATAACCAATGTGTATGCTGATAAATATAAATCTTATATGAATTTTTCAGAGTGGGATCACGAAACCAAAGATAAATAAATAAAATTGACATCTGATTTAATTTTAAAACCTTAACCAAAAAACAAGGTAAATGCTGATATCGGTAACCGATATCTCTTTATTGCAACCGATATATAGGCTGATACAATAAAAAAATGTATAATTTTTCTCAAACAATACACAAACAAATACAGTGGACACCTTTTTACTTTTATTTTAAAACATTGACCACAAAACATGGAACCTGCCAATACTGATAACTACTTATATTAGGAGACCGATAACCGATATATAGGCCGATTTATTTAAACATAGATATGCCTTTTTTTTTTAGCCAGATTATTAAAACAAAACCAACAAATATAATGGACAACAGAGCATTGATTAGAGGAGACCAATATGGCTGACGATAAATTGCACATTCTACATTGTCCAAAAAAAACAAAGTCGGCTTACCTTAAAATCGTAAGGCAACTTGCTTTTTTATTACAATTTTAAGTTGAGCAAACTTGTTTTACAGTGTTAAAAAAGGCAAATTGCTAGTGTTAATCGAACACTAACATCCACCTAGCTGTTAAGTTTACGCCAATCTCAATTTTACTTTGCAGAAATCTCAGTGGATGAACATTACATTGAATACCATGAAAAGTTGACTCAACATTAATTGTAAGACCCCTTTCTGCACAGCTTTTTTGAGTTGACTCAACTTCTAACCCAAGTCAGCTACTGTAAAAAAAGCTCTGCTGAAAGATGCCTTACAATTTCAAGTTAAGTGCACTTTTTATTACAATGTAATAATAAAAATTACAATGCAGAGCGATCGCAGGTGGGGGGGGGGGGGGTTGCATAGATTATGGGGAGGAGGGGGGGTATGGGGGGAGTGGTGCTCGGGGGCGATAGCAAAGTGAAGAGGGGGTGGGGGTTGGGGATGTCTAAGTGTGGATGATCGAGTACTTATCGGCATATTTAACGAAATGTTCATCCGAATTCAATGGAAATTTATCGGCAGCCATATTGATAAACCTTTAATAAATATGGTTACAACTGCAGCCATATTGATAAACCTTCATTAATTATAGTTACATCTGCTGTTATTTAAAGTCCACATGAACCGGAAGCTGCGGCCATTTTTTTTTATATTGTGACAGTTTCTAGAGAAACATAATGTTAAATGAGAAAGCAGTGGGCGTGGTTTGTTTTTTCTACTGCGAGCTGATTGGATGTAGTAAAGTATCCATTTTATTCTGAAAAATCGGGAAACAGGAAAACCTAACTCCTCCTCCTCACCATTTCTGTTTGTTGTCGACACTGACAATTTGAGGGGCGTGGTTAAGTATGTTAGCCACGCCCAATACTTCAGACAGACGTAAACTGATGACTGAATCTGACAGCGCATTTTCAGATTTTTATAAAAGATTACAAGAGCAAACTATTTTTTCTTAATGAAATGCACAGATGAGCTAGCAATGTCAGCTAACAAAATCATATGGTTAGTTTTAATTTAATGTCTTACCATGTCGTGTCCCAGAGGTGGAAGATTGTCTACCTCTCCCAGGTCAGCTTGTGCCTGTTGGACAGCCTGCATACTGGTGTTAATGGTTCCCATTAGTGCCTGCTGGGCCACACTCTGATGACAGAGGAAACAGTCATTTAGAAGACAATATGCTGACAAATATTAAACTACAGAAACTTATATTTGTTAATGTATTGTTGTGTTCTGAAGCGCATCAGAGGGCAGTTTGGAGAATTACCACAAGGGGTGTTAATCGCATTAGCGTAACGTCAGTTTCTTCGCAAGTTACATTTAAGAATCTTAATCAATTTGGTCAAACTGTACATTTACCAGGGTAAAAGAGCTGTGAAATTAACAACATTTTGAGTTCAATTTCTTAGGGAAAAACTAAATAACCATGAAAAATCACCATTAACTCATTAAATTCATCTAAAGTAGATGTACTAAACTGAAATAAATTTTTATTGACATAAAACTACGCATACATATATATATACACACACTCACCGGCCCCTAAATTAGGTACACCTTACTAGTACTGGGTTGGACCCACTTTTGCCTTCAGAACTGGAAATATTCCTCAGAAGTTTTGCTCCATATTGACATGATCGCATCACACAAGCTGCAGATCGGCTGTGAATGTGAATCTCCACCACATCCCAAAGGTGCTCTATTGGATTGAAATCTAGTGACTGTGGAGGCCATTTGAGTATAGTGAACTCACGGTATATTATCCTGCTGGAAGTAGCCATCAGAAGATGGGTACACTGTGTGCAACAACACTAAGGTAGGCTGTGGCGTTGACACGATGCTCAATTGGTACTAATGGGCCCAAAGGGTGCCAAGAGAATATCCCCCACACCATTACACCACCACCAGCCTGAATCATTGATACAAGGCAGGATGGATCCGTCATTTTGTTGACGCCAAATTCTGACCCTACCATCCGAATGTTGCAGCAGAAATAGAGACTCATCAGACCAGGCAACGTATTTCCAATCTTCTATTGTCCAATTTTGGTGAGCCTGTGCGTATTGTAGCCTCAGTTTCCTGTTCTTAGCTGACAGGAGTGGCACCCGGTGTGGTCTTCTGCTGCTGTAGCCCATCCGCCTCAAGGTTGGACGTGTTTTGCGCTCAGAGATGCTCTTCTGCAGACCTCGGTTGTAACGAAGGTTACGAAAATTAAAATTACGAAAACGAAATTTGCGTTAACCAGAAGTTGGACAGGTGTACCTAATAAAGTGGCTGGTGACTGTACACACACACACACACGCACGCACGCACGCACGCACGCACGCACGCACGCACGCACGCACGCACGCACGCACGCACGCACGCACGCACACACACACACACAAATACATATATATATATATATATATATATATATATATATATATATATATATATATATATATATATATATATGTATATGGTACAAATGTCTGTTACCAAAAGTTTTATCGGTTCATTACACAGTGGTGATCCCTGATAAATAAGGCAGAAGCTAAATTAATAAATAAACTTTGGATTTAAAATGAAATCCGAAAAAGAATAAAAATAAAAAGATCAGTTTAATCAGTTTGACAAAAAAAATAACAAAAATCTGATGAATGCTATCAAAATTAAAAAGTTTGATAATTCACTATCCGACACCTATGAGCGCCCAATTGTCCCAATCATATGCGACAGTCCCATTTACATCCTATTGAATTACAGGTTCCAGATGGGAGTTCTGAAAGCAGAACCGCTCCATGTGACGCAACTATGAACATAAAGAAAAGTGCATTTGTGGTTTCTGACCAGAGGGGGCATGTGTCCTCTGTGCATCTGTCCCATGGTGATCTGCTGTTGGGCCGAGGGCATCGTGCCCATGTTGAAAGTGTCAGGGCCTCCTATTGACCCCGAACGCATGATGCCAGGCAGTGCCACTGACCCGTGTTCCACTCGACCCACCCGGTTAAACTGCTGCTGGAGGATGGTGGACCTGTGAAACAAGCAACAGCTCATTATCAGACCGCATTCACTCTTCTGTCTGTGAATGATGGCTGTTGTTGTTGTTGCGGTAATTACTGACAGCTATTAAACTCAGCTGAGCGACGCACCAGGAAAACAGACGCTTCAGGCACTATGGCTTAATTACAGCTCATTGTGAGAGGCCTCAATTTTTGGATTATAGTGCTAGAAGTAACATGAGTAAGTTGGCGCAAGGACAGACACAGGCACCAATGCCCAACGTCTCCCCATTTCATTCAGGGATAATGACTATTTTACCAGGCAGCAATGGAGACGATGCATCTCAATCAGTTTGTAGGAAGTACTAGTTTTAAATGAATATTTTTGCATTTATACTTGAAAAGTTATAGCAGTACTTGTAGGATTAGTTACTGTTGTAGTTATTTTCACTTCCTATGAATAAATAATTGTATAAAAATGGTCTGGCTGTGAATGAATAAACAAACTATATATACCTGTAGATAATTCAATAAATAAATAGATAAATAAAAATGAATAAATTAGGTAAATAAATAAATAAATAAATAGGATAAATAAATAAATAAATAAATAAATAAATGAGTACTTAAATAAATAAATTTATTAGATAAATAAATAAACAAATAAATAAATAGATAAATAATAAATAAATAAATAAATAATGGAAATGGATAAATAAATAAATAAATAAATAAATAAATAAATAAATAAATAAATAAATAAATAATGAAATTGGATAAATAAATATTTTAGATAAATAAATAAATAAATATATAGGATAAATGAATAAATAAATAAATACGATAAATAAATAAATAAATAAATAAATACAATAAATAAATAAATAAATACATAAATAAATGAGTACTTAAATAAATAAATATATTAGATAAATAAATAAACAAATAAATAAATAGATAAATAATAATTAAATAAATAATGAAATTAGATAAATAAATAAATAAATAAATAATGAAATTGTATAAATAAACATATTAGATGAATAAATAAATAGGATAAATAAATAAATACATAAATTAGATAAATAAATAAATAAATTGTATAAATAAATAAATAAATACTAAAATATATAAATATATTAGATAAATAAAAAATAGGATAAATAAATATATAGGTTGAATAATTTAAAAAATATTTAAGATAAACAAACAAACAAACAAATATATTGGATAAATAAATAAATAGATAGATAAATAAATTAATTAAAATAAATAAATTAGATAAATAAATAAATAGGATAAATAAATAGATAAATAAATTAAATAAATAAATATAATAGATAAATAAATAGGATAAATAAATATATAGGATAAATAATTAAATTAATAAATAAATTAGATAAACAAACAAACAAATAAATAAATATATTGGATAAATAAATAAATAAATAAACTGGATAAATAAATGAATAAATGAATAAATAAATAAATACCAAAAAATAAATATATTAGATAAATAAATGAATAAGTAAATAAATAAATATATTGGATAAATAATCAAATAAATAAATATATTAGATAAACAAACAAACAAACAAATATATTGGATCAATAAATAAATAAATAAATAATAATTTTGGATAAATACTTAAATAAATAAATATATTAGACAAACAAACTAACTAACCAACAAATAAATAAATAAACTGGATAAATAATTAAATAAATAAATAAATAAATAATTAAATTGAATGCATAAAAAATAGGATAAATGAAAACGGTTTTAAATGTATTTATGGTAATCACTGTTTATTAACTATTACTCAGGAAGATTATTCCTTTCCTATGAATAAATAATTGTATTAAAATACTCTGGCTGTGAATGGATAAACAAACAATAGACAGATAATTCAACAGATAAATATATAAGATAAATATATACACATATATAGATACAAACAAATCAACCAACCAACTTTAAATAGGAAACCATTCGTTTATAAAATTGAATATTTGTACACATTTCAGCATTAGAGTCTCCTTCCACTCTCCTGACTCTGAATAATAACATTGATAAAGCCGTGATTATATCCCAGATTTAAAGAAAGTAGCTTGAAACGGCACAATGCAATTTACTAACCATAATCTGTCTTTTTTTTTAAACTCATAATACTAGAAATGCACTTTAAAAGAGGATCTTATCACACTGAAAATGTGCAGCCGTCTTCAAGAAATGACCCAAATATACAAGTAATGATACGTTTTAATAGAGTGGCTGAGAAATAGCACAAAGTAAAAAGGGAAACATTCACTATTAGTATCTCTCTCTCTTCCAGCAACCTGATATCTTAAAAGACGCCTCGCAGATGATGATGAGAAAGTGCTTTTTTATTTTTCTGGAAATAATAATCTGGCTTTCTTCCCCTCAGCGCCTTCAGACTCAAGGGTAGAAAAAGAGAAAAACGCATCTCCATCTCCTGATGATTAAAACGGCAGCTTCTCCGCCAACGTCATTAGAAACAACAGCGGAATACAAATGAAAGCACCTTTTTTTCGAAGGTGTGTAATCACAATGCAATTACAAAAGTGACACGATGACTACTGCCTGAAAGCAGAGCATTATGGGTATATGAAAGAACAATAGATCTGCACTGACTTTTTTGGCGATACAGATTCTTCCAGCATGGTGGATTCTTCATCCCCGTCCAAACCGAACCGGTCTTTACTCTGCTTCTGTAAAATAACAACATCGATGAAAATATCTGTGTAAATAAATGACAACCACATCTGCAGTGTCAATGACTTTGGAATAGTTTCATGTTGTTTGTTCATGAAGGAAAAATACATGTACGTGTAATAAATATGTTAATAAATAACATGGTTCTACAACAATTTGCGTGAACTTTTCCTTTAATACCAATACAAATATGGCCAAACGTTTGGAATAATTAAGGTTTCTGAAGAAAAGTTTCTTCAACGTATATATATATATATATATATATATATATATATATAGATATATATTAGGGGTTGAACGACTTGACGTTTTTAGAAGTCGACTTATGTTATCAAATTCGAGTCGATGTCAACTTTTCGCTGGTGACGTCATGAATAAAACAAAAGATGCAAATGTTTTGCAACATTCCACAATTTACGATTTATTTGCAGGAAATATATACGCATGCTCATAACATGTAGCAGAAACAATGCAACATTACCAATGACTAATTTTAGTGCAAAACAAAAGCATTGTCAACACTTTCATTTTGTTAATAATACAACATTAGCGCTGGCTAATTTTACGGCTAAATGCAGTCAACATATTGACCACTGCAGGTTCTTGTAAGAATATAGCAACAACATACGTTAGCGCAGAAGCAATGCATATGTCGTCAGCACACAGATTCATGTAAAGTTATTTCATAACAAAATAACGCACGAAAGCGAAAGGCTATAACGCTAAGTCTTATTATGCTGTCAGAGACTTGCTCAGACGCATATTTTACCGCAATGAAAACGATTTGAAAGCTCAAAATCCTGCTCAAGTCAGGTGTTCTTCGAGGTTACTGCTCATCGTGGGTACCGGAAAGTCTCCTCACTGCAATTTTCATTACGTTCACTGGGGATGATGTTTGGTTTACACATGCTATGACGATTACCACACCTCATCGGCTGCGCGCTTCACTGTTCATTCACAGCATCTATGCTTCACAGAGGACAACAGCCAATCACATGACTTTTCCAGGGATGCGTGAACGTGACCGTCTGCTCTAGGGTAATTGCATGGAACGACCTAACTGCTATCTGTTTGACGATTTAAAGTTCACTCAAAGTTTACGTGAATCTTTAATGCTTGAATCTTTGAAATAGGAAACGTAGCATTGTAAAAATGACTTTAAATAATCCGAAGGTAGTTTCAATCAGTGAACCACCTTCGTATGTAAAGCTGCCATGTAGTTCAGGTCAAACCACATGATGTGCACAGCGCGACTAGTCGACGTCAATCAAAAAGCGTCACGGCAGAGCATTTAAGTCGACTAGTCAATTGGTTGGTGCAACCCCTAATATACATATATATTAATTCTGACTTCAACTGTATGTATGCGCTCGATTACATTTAACAGCTCTTAATATAATTATCTTAACATTTGTGTGTAATCGACAATGCTATAGTTACAATAAAACTGTTATTATTTTATTATGTTATTATTTAAGTGTGTGCGTATGATATTATTATAACGTGCACCGTAATATATTATATGCTAGTGTTGCTATAAACATTATATATAAACAATATATCAAATATGAATAATATAAATAAACAGTTTACATAATATATATTAGCAATAGTATTTGCATAATAGATACATGTGAAAAATGTCTGATTATTATATATAATTTATCATTTTAAAATAAATACATTATATGATATTAATAAAAGATTATATAGACATTTACAAATATATCATAATTATATTTTTAATACATTATAAAAATGTTTACATTCATTAAAACTCAAAAATGATAAAAAATATTATTATATATAAATAATATTATACTTAAATAATAAAATTACAATTAAATCATTATATTGGTAATTATACTGGTAAATTATACTAAATCATATACTGGTAAAATGTGTGTTCATATTCATTTCATACACAGTGGCAATTCAAAGTGCTTTACATAAACAGGAATAAAAGCAAATAAATTAAAATAAAACAAATAATTAAAATAATTTTAAAAAAACTGAAAAAAACAGATTAAATGTGTTAAAACAGGTTATAAAAGAATAAAAAATTATATTATAATAATTATTATAATTTGACAATATATTATAAATATATAATATATTCTAATATTGTCTTTTTTATTACTCGATTACATATAACTGCCCTTAATATTGTCATTTTAATATTTGTGTGTAATTACTGATGTTATAGTAACAATAAAACTGTTATTATTTCATAAAAAGTGTGTGAATATGATACTAATATAATGTGTGTCATAATATATTAAATGCTAATGTTGCTATAAACATTTTGAAACAACATTATCAATGAATTAACAGCCGGTCACTTGCTTTCTTCAGGATGATGTCGATATATCCAGCGATGAGTTGTGAGATCTGCTCTCCTTCTGTTGTCTGGACTGAGTAATAACTCTCCTGATACTCGCCGAAATCCTGCACAACACACACACACACCAGAAATGAGCAGCGCACATCTCAAGGCTGTCGTTCTGTACAGTATGGATGCCGTTTTCTATTTTCGCCATCAGAAAGTCATCAAAACTGTCCTTGGAGCAGAAGCGCTGAACATGAGACGTCAGACTGAAGAGCACATCACACAGCAAGGTTAAAACACTCATGAGCGAAAGAGCTTCATCAAGAAAGACTATTATTACCTCACAAGTACCACAACAGTGTTTTACAATCACATTAGCTGTTATTAGTTATAAAGCTCGATATGAATGCTTAAAAAAGATGTTATGTATAGCCGTGTTCAATGGGACAGCACATTCAAAGGCAGCAAAGTTTAATATTTTTCAGATTTTCCCCATTCATGCTTCAAATCTTCCAAAGGATAATATGTAATTTATATATAGAGATTAATATATATATATATATATATATATATATATATATATATATATATATATATATATATATATATATATATATATATATATATAATATTGTGTATTTTGCATTTAAAATGTATTTTATTTTTAAAAAGTTAATATAAGGTTGCATATATCTCTTTGTATGTTGTGGTGCTGTATTTATATCACAGTAATCTGCTAGTGTTAGCTTTGCTTTGGCTTTTTTCGAGGTTAATTATTGTGATCCCCTGGTTGCAACAGAGGAATACTGGGAAATCTCTGTAGACTGATGGCATTTCATGCCGTTCAGCCTTATAATCTTAAAATCTGAGCAAAAACACCTGTTTTGTCATTATTTTAGACATTACGCTAGAGAATCATTCAAATACTAGCTCTAGGGTGACGTTTGTGAAGTAGCAACAGTTTCTGCTGTTCTGACATCAGCTGCAGATGCGAATGAATTGTGGAAGAAAGTAGTTCCTCATACAAAAGGATCTTTAGACTGAGTTTGATTTTCTTTTTTATATACATGATTATGCCATCGAACTGTTGTAAAAATGCAATATCACATTTGTAGCAGTGCAATATGGCTGTATATCACCACTGGTGGGACACTAAGGCTCTCGGCCTGCGACCTCAAGCAAACGCACACCTCCCACCAGTGCCGATAAACAGCCATATCACACTACTACTCATGTAATATTGCTCATATACACATATATTCATTTTATTGTCATTTTTCTGTTTTACTGTTTACTGTTGAAGTCAGAATTATTAGCCCCCTTGTATATTTTTTCCCCAATTTCTCTTTAACGGAGAGATTTTTTTTGTCAACACATTTCTAAACATAATAGTTTTAATAACTCATTTACAATAATTGATTTATTTTATCTTTGGCATGATGACAGCCAGGGGCGGACTGGCCATAGGGAGCCTTAGCATAGGAAATCTGGCCTGCCACCATGAATCTGGCCTGCCACCATGAGTCTGGCCTGCCGCGCAACCCCCTCCCGCCGCGCAACACCACCCCCCAACAGTAACTTTGGCCCGGTTGAAAATTCTTTCCCAGTCCGACCCTGATGACAGCACATCATATTTGACTAGATATTTTTCATAACACTTCTATACAGCTTAAAATTACATTTAAAGGCTTAACTGGGTAAATTAGGTTAACTAGGCAGGTTAGGGTAATTAGGCAAGTTATTGTATAATGATGGTTTGTTCTGTAGATTATCGAAAAAAATTAGCTTAAAGGGGCTAATAATTTTAAGCTTAAAATGTTTTTAAAAAAATTAAAAACTGCTTTTATTCTAGCCGAAATAAAACAAACTTTCCACAGAAGAAAAAATATTATCAGACATACTGTGAATTTTTTTTGCTCTGTTAAACATAATTTAACATGGGAAAATTTAAAAAAAGCAAAAAAAAAAATCAAAGGGGGGCTACTAATTAATTATTTGGGGCTTACTAATTAAATAAGTAATTATTTGATCTCTTTTTTTTTAAACTATCAACCCTGCTTGAAATGCCAAAATTAAATGGTACAACTGTCTACTTTGTTACCAAGAATTTAAATAGTCAGCGATTGATTAGTTAGTACTCAATACTTTTAAAAACTAATAAACTAATAAAGTCTCTATTGTCATAAATCTGAGTAAAGTCTTGTGATGCCAAATAAAACAATCAAAATCATCCATTATCAAAACTTTGAATAGCAATAAATGTTTGTTTGCAGATACTATAACAATGTCTATTTACATTTAAAGCTGCCAATTTATCATATAACAGTTAATATTGTACAATATTTGTGATGCTGTAATTAAGCTTGGTATGCTTGTTATTTCAATTATCCAATCATTTATTTATTTATTTATAGAAATGTTGGTAATTCACAAGTTTTGTCATATATTAAAAAAAAATCCTCAATTGTTTGTTATAAATTTAATATTAAGTTAATATTTCCATATTAAGCATACAAACTAGTGCTGTCAAATGTATCGAGTTCGGTACCAATCGGTACTGAAATTTAAAAACGTCCATTTCCCACTAACATTTGAGCGCTGTTGAGCACATTCTTAAATACTGTTGATTGGTCATTGTGATCAACAGAAATGACTGTGATTGGCTGTGAAGGTCTTCGGTTCACCATTCTTTAAGCCATTATTTAAAAACGTTCTCAAATATTAGCAGGAAATGAATTTTTTTTTTTAAATTCAGTACCGATTGGTACCGAATTCAATACTTCTGACAGCAATTATACACACTAAATACTAGTGTTGTCACAATACTGGAATTCGCTACCAATCGATACTGAAATTTTGTGAGTGTGACATGTGAGTGCTGTTGAGTACGTTTTTAAACAGCGCTGATTTGCCGCTGTGTTCACATGCTCAACAGAAATGACTGTGATTGGCCATGAAGGTCATCAGTTCACCAAACACACCACTGTTTGCTGAGTGTAACTACAGATAAAGGGACACTGGAGCGTTTTAGAGCTGCGAAGATCAGCTGGTCTTTTATAAGCTGACATTCGAGCGATCCGCTGATAAATCGTGGCTTTAAAATGCTCCAGTGTCCCTGTATATGTGGTTGACAGCTATTGTTGAGCACAACATTTTGTTGAGCACGCGAACACAATTGGAAATCAGCAGTGTTTAGGAACGTGCTCAACAGTGCTCAAATATTAGCGGGAAATGGATGTTTTTTTAAAAATTTGTACCGATTAGTATTGAATTCCAGTATCATGACAACACTACTAAATACTTATTGCTAGTTTTCATGCGTCGTCCCACTATTAGGGACACCAAATATAAAAACAGATGTGCTATAACACTGTCACCAATGACTGAACTGCTGAGGGATTTCTAAAAGATTAGAGGTAAGAATTGGAGCTCAGACAGGTACATGACGGTTTGAAATGACTTTAAAACAGCTGCGGGTGCAGAATATGGATCGCACGTGCCCAATATTGACAATTTTAGATCATATCTGGGTTCTGTTCTGTTTAAATGTGATCCACATATTCGTAGCTTGAAACGGATGGAAATATGAGTGGCCTGTGCTGCGTTTGTATGGAGATCCCAGTGTAGCTGCCATTACGACCTATTATTTTTACTGTATGTACTATACATCGTACATGTAACTAAACACACATACTAAACATACAGTGAATGTGAAGTTAAATGAGAAGTCAAACATGGCGAATGCTGTACTGTACCAGTGTGAAGCTCTTGGGTGAAGCGGCCCATCTCTTGACTGTGGTGAGGGGCCACTCCTGCACCACCTCTTTGGTTTTCTCATCCACCCTCATCACCGACTCTTTGGTAATACCCAGCAGACGCGGCACCAACTTATTCTTGCTTTTCATCTTCTCCTGTTGAGGAAAAACACATGGAGTTGTGTATTGTGTGGCAAGGACTCAAGTATAAAATGGGCTGCTGATGGATGACTTCATTTCCGCATTGATATTTCTACAAAATCTGGATGCCTCATAAGGGTTTTTGAAAGAGGTGTCATCCTGTTTGTTGATTTTTATGAAAAGTACTTGGGTCAAAGCAAGGCTTAATTTGTGAATTACGAGGTCTTAATAGATATCCTCGGTTAAACTCACTGCTAAACCTTATTCCCATCCAGGTCATGGCACCAATTTGACTCCTTCCAGATCTACTTGCTCCACTTCAAACCAGCATCTTTGGTTTGGGAGGCATGTTAACAAAGATATTAAAGAATGTAGCCTCTTGCATAAGTTGCTAATGCTTCTCCGGAGACCAGGGGAGTGAGTTTTACTTGCACAACTCTTACTAGCTCCAAAACGTTAATAAAGTACAGGTCACAACACAATGCAACTCTTCTGGTTCTACACTCGCCACTGTAAATAGGCATCTCATCTCTACTGTGCCTCTTGTGACCATTGCAGGAAGTTTCCTCACACAGCTCTTATTAGCTGGTCTCAGTTAAACTCAACCCTAAACCTTAGTCCAATCCAGGTCACCGCAACAATTTAACCCCTTTCAGATCTACTCGATCCTCTTTAAACCAGCATACCTGGTTTGCCAGTCATGCTAACAAAGACACTAAAGACCGTAGCATCTTGCATAAGTTGCTACTCATATAGGTCTTATCAACAGGTCTTACTTAAACTCATCCCTAAACCTTACACCCATCCGGGTCACGGCACCAATTTAAACCCTTCTAAATCTTTTTATACCACTTCAAACCAGCATCCCTGGCTTGGGATGCATGTTAACAAAGATACTACAGACTTGTATAAGTTGCTAATGCTTCTTTGTTGCTAAACCAGAGGAGTGATTTTTACTTGCACTAATCCACTAGCTTCAATACCTTAATAAAGTACAGGTCAAAACACCAACACAACCCCTCTGGTTCTACTCTTTCCACTATGAACAGTCATCTCTGGCACACCACCCTAACATAAACACTAAAGGAACCAGTCTTTAGCATCAGCTGCTAATGTGCCTCTTAAGGCCATGGCAGTCAACTTCACTTACATAGTTCTTATCAGCTGGTCTCAGTTTAACTCACCCCTAAACCTTACTCCCTTCTAGGTCACGGCACCAATTTGACCCTTTCCAGAGCTACTCATTACTCTTAAAACCAGCATCCTTAGTTTGGGAGGCATTCTAACAAAGATACTAAAGAATGTAGCCTCTTGCATAAGTTGCTAATGCTTCTCTTGAGGCCTGGGGAGTGTTTTTTACTTGCACAACTCTTACTAGCTCCTAAACCTTAATAAAGTACAGGACACAACGCCAACGCAACCCCTCTGGTTCTACTCTCCCCACTTCGAAGAACTCCCCACTAAAGGAACCAGACTGTAACATCAGATTCTACTGTGCCTCTTGAGACCATGGCAGTGAAGTTTACTCGCATAGCTCTTATTAGCTGCTCTCAGTTAAACTCAACCCTAAACCTTACTCCCAGCTGGGTCACAGCACCAACTGAACCCCTTTCACATCTATTCGCTCCTCTTCAAACCAGCATACCTGGTTTGGGAGTCATGCTAACAAAGATAATAATGACTGTAGCCTCTTGCGTAAGGTGCTACTGATATAGTTCTAATCAGGTGGTCTCAGTAAAACTCACCTGTAAATCTTACCCCCATCTGGGTTACGACACCAATTTAACACCTTCCAGATTTACACGCTCCTCTTCAAACTAGCATACCTGGTTTGCCAGTCATGCTAACAAAAATACTCAAGACTGTAGCCTCTTGCATAAATTGCTACTCGCATAGATCGTATCAACTGGTCTCAGTTAAACTCTTAAACCCTTAAACTTTACTCCTATCTGGGTCAAGGCACTAATTTAACCCCTTCTCAATCTTTTTTACAACACTTAAAACTAGCATCCTTGGCTTGGGAGGCATGCTAACAAGGATACTACAGACTGTGGGCTCTTGCATAAGTTGCTAATGCTCCTTTGTTGTTAGGCAAGCGGAATGATTTTTCCTTGCACAACTCTTACTATCTTACGTACTATCTTACTTACTCTTCAAAGATTTAATAAAGTGCAGGTCACAACACCAATGCAACCCCTCTGGTTCTACTCTCATGGGTCATTACTCCAATCCGGGTCATGGCACCAATTTAACCCCTTCCTACTCACACTACTTCAAACCGAAAAACTTGGTTTGAGAGGCATGCTAACAAGAACACTAAAAAATGTTGCCTCTTGGATGATCTTCTAGTGCTTGTATTGAGACCAGGGGGTGATGTTCACTTGTACAGATCTTACAAGCTCCTCACCCCCCAAAACCCTAACTACAACACCCAAAACTTAACCTGAGATATTTTTATCCAGGTCACAACACCAAATTAATCCCTCTGTCACTACTCGCCCCACTTTGAAACTGCATCCCTGGCACATGAGTTTTACTCACCTACCTAACACTATCCCCTTTACACTCAATCACTAAACCTCCCATCAACCTGAGCAGCATTTGAACAGGTGTCTCTGGCATAGGTGGCACTTCAACCCACTTGCCCTACTCCCAACTGGGCTCTCTTTCGTGGAAGTCAGGCATGCTGTCAATGAATTTAGTGTTAGTTCTCAAGAAATCTCTTGAGGCCAAGGAAAAGTCTGCTTGCACAGCTCTTTACTATCTGATCTCCGTTACGCATGCACTTCCAAAGGATGAGAACTCAAACTTATTCAACAGCATTATTACTGCTCATATCACTGAGTTTATAAGTGCTGAAAGAGCCTGCAGAGCTGGAAACTTAAAGGAGGTCACTGAGGGTTTGATTTCTGGCTCAAAACAATCGCAACAATCACCAAATAATCTGACCAATAAAATCAGAGCAGGATCTCTGAATGAACCAATATACTGAGGATAGACACGGTTAGAAACAAGCTGATGCCGCTCTTTTTTTTTTACTTGAATGGATGTATACCTAAATAGGTGACTACAAACTGCTATTTAAAAAGCTATAATAGAGGCAGTGAGTGCAGGCGGTCGGTTGTCTCAAACACTGAATACCTCTTGGTTATGTCCTGGTGCCTTCTGTCATTTCCCTTTAGCTCTCACACACAGTCCAAAACAGTTGCCTGTTAATGGCATCCTGCCAGAGGCCTCGGACTGCCACACAAATACAACACTAAACTAAAACAACACTAAATGTTTAAATGGCCTCTTGTGCAGTACGTCTCAGGGCTATTGTTTCCACCCGAGGGTCGAAAATAACAACCTATGATAAGATTTTCTGATATTGTTTAGTCCTTAAGTGACATCACTTTTCAAGGGTGAGGTTTAAGCAGCGTGCATAAATATAGACATTTTGGGAGGTAAACGTTCATTGTTTAATTGTCTGCGGCAGTCAGGAATGGTGCTTTTGCTCATTCAAAGTGGAGCTATCTATTGTTAGGCACTGTTAATTTGAAACTGGGCACTTAGCAACACTCCACTAACAACACGAAACTGATCCCTGAGTGGCGGCTTGTAAATCTTCTTCTGTGTGCAGTACAGATTAAAAAATGCTTAATAGTCTTAAAAACACAAACAGAACCGGACTAAATAAAACCCTTTCTCAAAACCTTGTTTTTATTATTCATCAAACACAAAGTTCTGGATCTAACAATTAATTATAAGACTCTCTGGAATACTTGATTATGGCTGAAAAATGCAGCACTCTGTGATTGAATACAATGTTTTGTTATTTTCTACTTTTTTAATATACACTTAACGGCCACATTATTAGGTACATCTTACTAGTACCCGGTTGGACCGCCTTTTGCTTTCAGAACTGCCTTAATCCTTCATGGCATTGATTCAACAAGGTACTGGAAACATTCCTCAGAGATTTTGCTATGATATGATAGCATCCGGAGTTGCTGTAGATTTGTCGGCTGCGCATCCATGATGCGAATCTCCCGTTCCACCACATCCCAAAAATGCTCTATTGGATTAAAATCTGATGATTGTGGAGGCCATTTGAGTACAGTGAACTCATTGTCATGTTCAAGAAACCAGTCTGAGATGCTTCACGCTTTATGACATGGCGCATTATCCGGCTGGAAGTAGCCATCAGAAGATGGAGACACTGTGGTTATAAAGAGCAACAATGAAGTGCAACAATACTCAGGTAGGCTGTGGTGTTGACACGATGCTCAATTGGTACTAATGGACCCAAAGTGTGCCAAGAAAATATCCCCCACACCATTACACCACCACCAGCAGGCTGAACCGTTGATACAAGGCAGGATGGATCCATACTTTCATGTTGTTGACACCAAATTCTGACCCTACCATCCGAATGTGGCAGCAAAAATCGAGACTCATCAGACCAGGCAACATTTTTCCAATCTTCTATTGTCCAGTTTTGGTGAGCCTGTGTGAATTGTAGCCTCAGTTTCCTGTTCTTATCTGACAGGAGTGGCACCCGGTGTGGTCTTCTGCTGTTGTAGCCCATCCGCCTCAAGGTTGGACGTGTTGTGCGTTCAGAGATGCTCTTCTGCAGACCTCGATTGTAACGAGTGGTTATTTGAGTTACTGTTGCCTTTCTATCAGCTGGAACCAGTCTGGCCATTCTCCTCTGACCTCTGGCATCAAAAAGGCATTTGTGCCCACAGAACTGCCGCTCACTGGATATTTTCTCTTTTTCAGACCATTCTCTGTAAACCCTAGAGATGGTTGTGCGTGAAAATCCCAGTAGATCAGCAGTTTCTGAAATATTCAGACCAGCCCATCTGGCACCAACAACCATGCTAGGTTCAAAGTCACGTAAATCCCCTTTCTTCCCCATTCTGATGCTCGGTTTAAACTATGTCTTTGGACTGTGGGGGAAACCGGAGTACCCAGAGGAAACCCACACCAACACAGGGAGAACATGCAAACTCCACACAGTAATACAAACTGACACAGCATGGACTGGAACCAGCAACCTTCTTGCTGTGAGGTAACCATAGTGCCGCCTATATAAAAACTATAAAATACAAAATAAAAGTCACTTTTGTTAAGAAATAAAAGTGCCGACAGATAGAAACAGCCAGTGACATTATTCTAAATCTGTCTCCGTGTCTTTTTCTGAAAGTGCTAATATATGAATTATTTAGCAGCCTTTCCCAACACCCTTTTTGCTGGATTACTGTACAGTCCAGTCTGCTATTGAGCTGCAGAATTATAATTTAACTCGACTCCCTGATATCACTGAATTGAATGTGATAAGAGAGAAAGAAGACTGTGTAGCACAAAATAATATAAGGACAACAAATCTCAACACACGTTCTGTTGTGTACCATTAACTATCTATAGAAACAAACACATAAAATAATCATTTTACGCACTTTAAGGTGAAAAAAAACACTGTTTTGACTTTCCATAAAGTTTTACTTCTGAATTTAATGCAAAGAAATGCAATTTAATACATCTTTTGTCACATTTTATACTTGTTTTTTTAGATTTAAGATTGTATTCCGTGTATGTCATTTATAATACACATTTTAAAGGCTGTTTATTATAATTTATTAATTATTTTAAATAAAAGAACCATATTTTTTACAAACCTGAACTGATTTTTGTGCTAGAAATGCACACAAATTAGGACATATTTAATGAAAAAATGCCTCATTTACAGATTTAAACATATCTAATACTAAAAATCTAACACAAAAAAAGCTATTTTTATGTACTGTAATCAGTAAATTACGTAATTCTGATGATAACTACTAGTTATCTGTACACCCTATACACTAATTATCTTGCCTTAAAGCAACATTCCACTTTTTGGGGGGAAATAGATTCATTTTTCTACTCCCTTAAGTTAAACAGTTGAGTTTTACAATTTTTTAACCATTCAGATCATCTCTGAGTCTGGCAGGAGCAGTTTTAGCTTAGCTTAGCATAAGTCATTGAATCGGATTAGACCATTAGCATTTCGCTCAAAAAAAAAAAGATAACAGATCATTTTCCAATTTAAAGCTTGACTCTTCTGTAGATATATTGTGTACTAAGACCAACTAAGACCTCAATGACATTACACAGCCCCTGAAAATAGCCCCCAACTAGGTAACAGCACTGCATAAAGTTTCTTATTTAATACGCAAGAAAGCAAGTATAGTTTGTAGCCATATCGGTCTAGAATAAAGAAATCTTTAATTTTCTGTTGGTCTTAGTACATGATGTAACTATAAAAGAGTCAAGCTTTAAATAGAAAACAAAACTGAGTGACATGCTAATGGTCTAATCTGATTCAATGACCTATGCTAAGCTAAGCTAAAAGTGCTCCCGACAAACTCAGAGATTGGCTGAATGGTTAAAAAATGGTAAAACTCAGAAGTTTAACTCTACTGGAGTTTTAAACAGAGCCTCTGTCCCACAAAAAAAAGTGGAGCGTTCATTTGAAACACTGAATGTGGCTCATTCAAAAGTTCTATAAATACTGCATAAAACTCACCTTGACCAGGAAAAAGGAGACTCCGTATGTGCGCAGGGATCTGGCGAGCTTCACGTACTTGACTTTAGCCTCAATCTCCGTCATCTCGCCACAGGTTTTATGATCCTGGCAAGAGATGAAGACATGAATTTGGAATTTTTTTGGAATAAAATAATAATAAAAAAATTTGTATATATTTTTTATTTATTTATTTATTTATAATTTATTATTATTATTATTATTATTATTATTATATAGATTTTTTTTCAAAATTATATATATTTTTGGAAATATATTTATTTATTGAAAGACATGCACATTTTTTAGCCACTATGGGATTTGACCCAACAACCTTTTGTCTAAAGGACAACTTAGTCTGTGGTGGTTTTAATTCCCAGTCTACATAGTTTGGGTCTCTGTTCTCACCCTTACAGCATGATTTTTGATCTAGGAGAGACTTCTGGGAATAAAATGAACAGATCCAGAATATATGTTGCTAACATGATAAACAAACACATTTTGCGTATTTAAAAAAAAGGAATAAATCCCAAACAAATGGCTTGCTGTTGTTGTTGTTGTTGTTGTTGTGAGTTCTAATATACAGTTGAAGTCAGAATTATTAGCCCCCCTTTGAATTTGTTTTTCCTTTTTTAAATATTTCCCAAATTATGTTTAACAGAGCAAGGAAATTTTCACAGTATGTCTGATAATATTTTTTCTTCTGGAGAAAGTCTTATTTGTTTTATTTCGGCTAGAATAAAAGCAGTTTTACATTTTTTAAAAACCATTTAAGGTCAAAATTATTAGCCCCTTTAAGCTATATATATTTTTTGATAGTCTACAGAACAAACCATCGTTATACAATAACTCGCCTAATTCCCCTAACCTGCCTAGTTAACCTAATTAGCCTCGTTAAGCCTTTAAATGTCACTTTCACTTAAGCTGTTTCTTAAGTCTTAAGAAATATCTAGTCAAATATTATTTACTGTCATCATGACAAAGATAAAATAAATCAGTTATTAGAAATGAGTTATTAAAACTATTATGATTAGAAATGTGTTGAAAAAAATCTTAAACAGAAATCTGAGAAAAAAATAAGCAGGGGGTCTAATAATTCTGACTTCAACTGTATGTTAAGCCATAACGTAAAAATTATCATAAAAAAAAAAACAAATTTTAAACAAGAACAATCAATAATATCAAAAACAAAGCTTAGATAGCAGTCAGGATAAGTCAAGCTAATTTAGGCTACCATGTTGTGCATTCGGCTTCAAAATGTATCATATTATAAATAATACTCATATTCTTCATTTCCAATGTCCCCTTCATAAAAACCGATTAACGTAGCATGTCAAAAAAAGTTTTTTTTTAATAGAAACATACGCAAATTAGCACATATTTAAGAAAATGACCTATTACTTAAGGAAATTACCCATTTGCATATTTAATTCGAAAAAGTTGTACTGACCTCTAAATTCATATTCAGAAGACCATGTGTTGGAAATGTTTTTGACCAAATGCATATATCGGCAAATAACACAAGGTTTCTCTTAATAACTATTATGATTGAAATGAATTAAAAATGGAATGTTCCTTAAAGCCATGGTGCTCAAAAAGGTGGCATTATTAGGATCCATATATACTTGATTTTACAGATTTACGATACATAAATAAAACAAATTTTAAGCCCGTTTTATATTTATTTTTCTTTAAATTAATAACAAAAAAAGAGCATAATACTTGCATGCATTGCCAAATAACACGAGGTTTCTCTCAATTATAATTATGTTTTAAAGTCATGAATTAAAAGTGGAACATTCCTTAAAACTGACACTCAAAAAGTGACAATATTTGGATCGACTGTATATATACTTGATTATACAGATTTGTATTTATTTATTTATTTATTAAAAATCAACAAATTTCAACCACGTTTTTATTATTTGCTTAAATGAATTAAAAAATATTTGATTAATTAGATTTTAATCAGAGATAATAAAAGGAAATGCAATGATATTTTGTCTTTATTTATATATATATATTAAAAAAATTAACATTAAAGATGTACAGTAACCTCAGAGAATAAACAAAATCCATCTCCATCTCCTAACCATCTAACCATCTCCTTTCACTGACCATTTACTAAAAAAAGCTAACACTTTAAAATAATGGTCCATTAGTTACATAAGATAATGTATTCACTAACATGCACAAACTATTTATAATACATGTATTACGGTATTTATATATGCATGTTAATGTTACCTAATGTGAAGTTAAATTACTTTAGTTCCTGTTAACTCACAGTGCATTAACTAATGTTAACAAGCACAACTTGGGATTTTAATTAAAGCATTGTTTAATGTTGAACCATGAATAATAAATGCTTTACAAGATAATTCCTACTGAGTTAATGTTAGTAAATACATAAACTAATGGACCATCATTCTATAGTGTTACCAAATCCTTTTATTTTGAATGCTTTCAGCCTGACTCTTTCCCAGGGGCGTAGCGGACATTTTAAAAGTGGGGGGGTCGGCTGTATGAGATCTTATGTTCATATAATTATTAATCACCTGTTTCTAAATGGTCTGTCTCTAAATGTGAGGGGGACAGATCCCCCCCGCCCCCCCGGTTGCTACGCCCCTGCTCTTTTCCTGGTCAGCACCTAATACTACATGTTTTTCAGAACTAACCGAGTGAGTGAAGCCACATGAGGGTCACGTACCTGAAAAATCCTTTTCTCCGCCCCCCTCTGTTTGATGTATTCTTTTGGTAGGAACTCCTTCAGGCTGCAAACGCATTTCACAGTTTTACACAGATATTTACAACACTTTTCTCTCAGAGCAGAACAAAACACATGATCTCATCCTGCCAGGAATTACATCTTCATACACCCACACCGGCTCTTTAAAGTTTCCAGACAAAATTCAATTCTTGCATATAATTGTCTGGTCTAAAATGTAATCAGATAACAACAGTGTGTGTGTGTGTGTTACAGTTACATTGTTGAAGGCATGTGGTCTTACTCTAGAAACCCTGGCTTGTGTTTGTGCTCCACGTGGGGACCGAACTGGATCTGTGCCTGAATTCCAGCAAACTCGCAGGCCTTTTCAAAGGACACGGGGTGGGATCCGTTCAGAATGTCGTCCCGGGCCTGAAACACATACAGGAAACATGAGCAGATGTTACTAATGTAATGAGAGTGCTGACAAAGATGTTACAGAAAGTGTGTGGTGGATTGACCACAAACTAAACTAAACAAAAATAATAAAATAAAATAAAATGGGTGTCACAGTGGCACAGTGGGTAGCATGATCGCCTCACAGCAAGAAGGTCGCTGGTTTGAGTCCTGGCTGGGTCAGTTGGCATTTCTGTGTGGAGTTTGCATGTTCTCCCTGTGTTGCCGTGGGTTTCCTCCGGGTTCTCCGGTTTCCCTCACAGTCCAAAGACATGCGCTATAGGTGAATTAAATAAGCTAAATTGGCTTTAGTGTACGAGTGTGAATTCGAGATGAGTGTATAGGTATTTCCCAGTGTTGGGTTGTGGCTGGAAGGGCATCGGCTGCATTCCAAATCATATGCTGGGTAAGTTGGTGGTTCATTCCGCTGTGGTGACCCCTGATTAATAAAGAGATTAAGCCGAAAAAAAATAAATGAATGAAAATAAAATAAAAACTGATGTCTACAATGCTTATGTTAAAGAAATCATGTAAATCATATAAGGCTTCCATTACATGTGTTTGAAGTAAACTTAAAATAATATATGTTAAATATATAACGCATAGCTCTGACAAAACAACAAAACAAAACAAAACAGAGTAAAACAAAACAAAACAAAACAGAGTAAATCAAAACAAAACAAACAGAGTAAAACAAAACAAAACAGAGTAAAACAAAGTAAAACAAAACAAAACAAACAGAGTAAAATGAAACAAAACAAACAGAGTACAACAAAACAAAACACACAGAGTACAACAAAACAAACAGAGTACAACAAAACAAACAGAGTACAACAAAACAAAACAAACAAAGTAAAACAAAACAAAACATACATAGTAAAACAAAACAAAACAAAACAAAACAGAGTAAAACAAAACAAAACAAACAGAGTAAAACAAAACAAACCGAGTAAAACAAAACAAACCGAGTAAAACAAAACAAACAGAGTAAAACAAAACAAAACAAAACAGAGTAAAACAAAACAGAGTAAAATAAAACAAAACAAACAGAGTACAACAAAACAAAACACACAGAGTACAACAAAACAAACAGAGTAAAACAAAACAAACAGAGTAAAACAAAACAAACAGAGTAAAACAAAACAAAACAAAACAAACAGAGTAAAACAAAACAAACAGAGTAAAACAAAACAAAACAAACAGAGTAAAACAAAATAAAACAAAACAAACAGAGTAAAACAAAACAAACAGAGTAAAACAAAACAAAACAAACAGAGTAAAACAAAACAAAACAAAACAAACAGAGTAAAACAAAACAAACAGAGTAAAACAAAACAAAACAAAACAAAACAAAACAAAACAAAACAAAACAAAACAAAACAAAACAAAACAAAACTAAATGAAATGAAATGAAATGAAACAAAACCCACCCCAAAAACAATGCAAAACAAACTAAAGTAAACTAAACTCAAAAAACAAAACAAAACAAAATGAAACACAAAATGAAACTAAATGAAATGAAGCAAAAACAAAGTAAAACGAAGCACAACCCAATCAAAAAAAGCAAACCAAAACGAAACTAAAATAAATGAAACGAAACAAAGTGAAACTAAACTAAACACAATACAACCCAAAAAAACTAAACGAAATGGAGTGAAGCTAAACTAAAAAGCAAAGCAAAACAAAGCAAAACAAAGTGAAACAAACCGTTGCCAACAAAAAAAAAATGTTTCTTTTGCACAAATCGCTAGTCAACAAAGCATGGCTTCATTTTCATGTGTTTAAAGTAAACTTGTAATAATTTATGGTTAATATATAATGCATAGTTCCGCGGAGATTCAAATATAAGCAGTGAATGGCTTGTTCTGTGGACGATATATAAATAATAAATAAATAAATAAATATATATATATATATATATATATATATATATAAAGGGGGTTAATAATATTGATCTTATTTTTTTTTTATTAAAAACTGCTTTTATCCAAGCTAAACTAAAAGAAATGGAGAGTTTCTCCAGAACAGGAAAATATTCTAAGAAATACTGTGAAAGTTTCCTGGCTCTGTTAAACAGCACTTGGAAAATATTTGACAAAGAAAACAAATTTCATAGGAGGGCTAATAAATTTGTCTTCAAATGTATATTAATAAAGTTTAGATTAAAGGTATTCAGCTGACAAAAGCATTTGAATTTTTTCAGGAAAGATATTTCCGGTCAATTCTTTAAAAACAAAAGCAAATTTAAGCTCCACAAGGAATAAAAAAAAGAATAACAACAGCGTATACGGATTTGGAATGACGTAAGCGAGAGTAAATCCTGACAGAGCTATGATTTGTGTTACTGTCTCTTTAAGAGGTTTCAATAACTGTAGTGACACTGAGTGCAGTCTAACATTACAGAAGCCTGCGGCCCCTATGAAGGCTGACAGCACATCTGTTCGAGAGTCTCCTGAAAACCACCTGAGTGTAGTTCAGTTTAAAAGCCGAAAGGGCGCATCTCGCAGAAACGCTTGAGTGCCCTCCCAAGTGAGCATCTACAAAATAAGTGGCGTCTCTTTCAGTTTTCAAACAGTCTGGATGAATTTAGCGCACACTCGTTTTGTGAGCATGAGCGGGGGAATGATGAGCTCATGGAAGTTTCACATCATCATAAACAAGTTTGTGTGTGATTGGCCCCGCCCTAAGAATTATCTACCAATCGTGTTGCAGCGAACATACGTGACATCAACATGGTAACAGTAGCAGATACAGTCGGACAAACACATCAGGACAAATAGTCAGATATGATGTGATCACGCCTTTAGTGTGAGCGGAGAAATCCCCTTTAGCCTGCCAAACACCCCTGTGTGTGTGTGTGTGTGCACGCAGCTATTCTGTTTCTCAAAGTATGTGGGTGTGTGTGGCACTGTGTCAGAGAATTTCATGGGGGTGTGTGTGAGTGTGTGTGTTTGAGTGTGTTACAGAGAAACACTGGGAGAGTGAGGAAAGGGAGGAGAACTGTTCCTTAAGTGCACATATTTAACAGCATGAACGGACTACATCCATCACTCACAAACAAATACCATGGTGTTCCTCAGCATACCCTAGAATCTAGATAACATGGCACTAGAAGATGGCATCATAGTAGAAACTGTTTTGCACATGATACTAGGGTACTATACCCTTGCTTGTCCATATTTTGTCCAAATTTACCATAGATATTTATCATACACTATTTAACTGGCAGCCAACTTTGACTGAAACCCAGCAACAGCAGGTCTTAGGTAGTTAGGTGCCTTGCTCAATTCCTGCTGGGACCGGGAATCGAACCTGAAACATTTCAATTACAAGTCCAACTCCCCAACCATTAGATTTTCCCTAGAGGTTGCACAAACTGACAGGGAAGCTAATGGCTGATCCTGAAAGCTTGTCAGATGGCAAGAAGTAGGGCATTTGCAAAAACACACTTAGGCCTTGTCCGAATCCACTTTTTGCTATTTTAAGGATGGGAAAAATGGTCGACGTGCCCAGCGCATTGTCCTAATGAGTTGTCTGTATTCTCTTAATGAAGGTGTGTCCAAACTTGATCCGGTAGGGCCGGTGTCCTGCAGATTTTAGCTCCAATTTGCCTCAACACACCTGCAAGGATGTCTCTAGAAAGCCTAGTAAGAACTTGATTAGCTAGCCCAGGTGTGTTTGAGTGGGGTTGGAACTAAACTTTACAGGACACTGGCCCTCCAGGACCGAGTTTGTACACTTCTTGTCTTAATGAGTGGTTAAGAAAACGGTTGCCAAGATGAAACCCAAAGAGAAGAATCTTTTAACCACAGCAAAAGAAGTTTGTCCTTACAAATCTGTGTTTTGTATAATATTGAACCTTTACAATGTCACTAACTCATTCAGGCCCAAAGTTTGAGAGGACAGGATAATGTGGAGAATATCCGTGATCGATCAGTTCAACACTGCTACTGAAATTTATCTTCAGTTCAGCTTTGAACAGGGGTATGTATTTCCACAGTGGTGAAAGAATGAGGACTGAAAGTGTCTGTAATGTCTAAACCAGGGCTGCAATGTCTAAACTCAATCCTGGAGGGCCGGTCTCCTGCAGAGTTTAGTTGCAATCCCAATTAGACAAACCTGAATCAGCTAATCAAGCTCCTTCTAGGTATACTAGAAACTTCCAGGCAGGTGTGTTGAAGGAAGTTGGACTATGCTAAACTAAGCAGGACATCGGCCCTCCAGGACCAAGTTTGGGCAGTCCTGGCCTAAACCTTCATCAGCAGAAAGAATCAAAACACCAGACTGAGGTCTGCTGAGGAGGATCATGTTGTGTGGACAGAGAACTGGACCAAAGCCTGTCTTAGCAACGAAGGCAAGTACAGTTTCATTGATCTTTTGCAGGCAGTATGATATTCTGTGCCCCCATTCTGTGTTAGGTGCCATGCTCAATTCCTGCTGGGATTGGTAATTGAACCTGCAATCTTTTGATTACAAGTCCAACTCCCCAACCATTAGGTCACAACTGATCCTGAACTCCCCAAGCATTAGGTCACAATTAGGCCTTCCCTAAAGAGTGCACAAATTGATAGAGGAGCAAATGGCTGATGCTGAAACCTTGAGGTAGGGCAGGACTTTGTGAAGACACACATAAGATGTGTCTGAATCCGCTTTTTGCTATTTTAAGGATGGGAAATATGGTTGACGTGCTCAGCACATTGTCTAAAAGGGTTGTCTGTATTCTCTTAATGAGTTATGGGTGCATTTTGAGCGCAACATGAAATAAACCAACTCCCATTCCCTTTAAGAGCCAGTAATGGTCGTGCAATTAAGGATTTGCTTTTCACATGGCAGACTTTGTAAGTGAAAAAACTGAACACTTCACTAGCGAGCAAATAGATTTGCTCATGCACAAGGTTACAGCAAGCCGATCATCAACAGCAGGGTTCACCAACCCTGTTCCTGGAAAGCTACCTTCCTGCAGAATTCAGCTCCAACCCTAAACAAACACACTAGAACCAATTAATTAGGACTTGAAGCAGCACTTGATAAATAAAGACAAGTGGTCAAGGTTGTTTGGTCAAGGTTGAAACTGAAATCTGCAGGAAGGCAGACCTCCAGGAACAGGGTTGGTGACCACTGCCCAACAGAAAGTCAGTAAAGGTGGAGGTAAAGTGCCATAGTTTGGTGGTGTTTTCTGCAGTAGGAGTCAAGTCTCTTAAACAGATTGATGAACGCTAATGTTATCAGAAGCTCTTTTAACATGTTATTCCTTCAACCCAATCAACCAGCAATGTTCGCGCGGAGCTATGAAAGCAACAATGAGTTCTGCTCAGATAGCCTCCAAAGTCACCAAATCTTTTAGATGTGCTAGAATAGCAGATTTGCATCATGGAGTTGTAGAAGACAAACCTGCAGTAACTACTAGACGATTTTGAGTCAATATGGATGAAAATCCCAAATGCATCTTTCAAAGACCTTGTTGAATCAATGCCACAAAAATAATGGCAGTTCTAAAGACAAATATGCATCCAACCTGGTCCTAGCTAGGTGTACTTCATAATGTGGCCACACGTGTTGTCAAGACACACTGATGAATGACTCCTGTAGATGAGCTCACTGCTACAGCAGCTCACGGCCTCAAGAAAAAGCAAGCACAACAACAGAGCTTCTTGAGTGGACACACACACATTTACATGCACAAACATGCATGCATGAAATCCCGCTGGCTATTTCGTGACACTAGTCCTTATGACTCAAGAAACAGGGAGAGCTAAATATGTTTGTGTGAATGTGTGACAACATCACACGAGAGACCATGTGCAAATGAAGCAAGATTGAAATTGTTGGGGTTTTCGGTATTCAACTAACCTTAAAAGTGAAGGTTATTTTACCCTGCCCTATTTTTCTTATATAGCTGCATTCACAATGAAAGCTTGGATTTGTGTATTTATGAATTGTGTTTTGAATTTCCAAATTGGATTTGTGCATTTTAGAATTGTGTTTTGAATTTCGGAATTGGATTTGTGTATTTATAAACTATGTTTTGAACTTACAAATGGGATTTGTGTATTTACGAATCGTGTTTTGAATTCTTGAATTGGATTTCTGAATTTACGAATTGTGTTTTGAATTTTCGAATTGGATTTGTCTATTTATGAATTGGGTTTTGAACTTACAAATGGTATATGTGTATTTACGAATCGTGTTTTGAATTTACGAATTGGATTTGTGTACTTACAAATCGTGTTTTGAATTTCCAAATTGGATTTGTGTATTTTTGAATCGTGTTTTGAATTTATGAACGGCATTTGTGTATTTTTGAATTGTGTTTTGAATTTATGAACGGCATTTGTGTATTTTTGAATTGTGTTTTGAACTTACAAATGGGATGTGTATTTACGAATCGTGTTTTGAATTTACGAATTTGATTTGTGTATTTACGAATCGTGTTTTGAATTTACGAATTGGATTTGTGTATTTACGAATCGTGTTTTGAATTTCCAAATTGGATTTGAGTATTTACAGATCGTGTTTTGAATTTACGAATTGTATTTGTCTCTCCACACCACTACAAGTGTGCAGCATCCCCTTGGATGATGCAATGGCAGCCACAGGACAATGGCGCCAGTGTGCTCACCACACACCAGCTATAGGGGGAGTGGAGAGACAGTGATAGAGTCAATTCGGTGGATGAATAATTGGGAGGTCATGGTCGGTAAGGGCCAATGGAGGGAATTTGGCCAGGACACCGGGGCTACACCCTAGTCTTTACAAGAATTGCCATGGGATTTTTAACGACCACAGAGAGTCAGGACCTCAGTTTAATGTCTCATCCGAAAGACGGCGCTCACTGACAGAAGTGTGTCCCCTTCACTATACTGGGGCATTAGGACTCACACAGAATGTCAGTTAAGCGCCCCCTACTGGCCTCACTAACACCACTTCCAACAGCAACCTAGTTTTCCCATGTGGTCTCCCATCGAGGTACTGACCAGGCTCAGCCCTGCTTAGCTCCAGTGAATTTTGAACGGTACAACCGATGGACACTTTGGGGCCCCATGATCCTTTGCACAGGGAAGGTTTTTGCTGTCGAACAGCTTGTTTCATTCCAAATGGCTCATCCCTAAGCTCTACGCCCTTCGAAACGGTCACTACAGAAGGTAAACACTTTGAAAAGATTAGGGCATAGGGATGAGCCCTCCAGAATGGCCAATTTTGAATGAATCTATTAAATAATTGATGAATAAAACACTTACTATGACAGGGACTTGTCGCCACCTACTGGCAGTTTTTTTATTTCAGTGATTATTTATTTACTCATGACCTGCCTAAACCGGCCAATGTACCAGCACAAATATACAATCAGCAAAATATTGTGTTTTGTTTTTAAATCAATATGTCTTATTATTTTATTTATTATTATTTTATTATCGGTTCAGCTTCCCACAAAGATGCACAAAATCATTAAATATGTCTTGTGATTTCATGCCCACAGTGATCTGATAAAAACACCCAAAAACCACATCATTAGGATGAGGTGTGAGAGTATGGGCTTCTCTATTCCCATAAAATATACGTAAAAAAACATGATGCAATCTTTAAAGAACACCTAATTCGGACCTAAGTTTGATGAAAGGTATTATAGTATTATAGGTAGTGTTGAAATGCAACTTTTTAGCAAGTAAACGTAGGGTTTCTTTATTAAGAAGTTGCATTTCAACAGTACCTACAATAACTCCAGCTTACCATCAGGAATCAAGAAAAAAAGGTCATTAACTTCAGTAATTAATTGATTTGCAATTAAAATAACCAAATAGAGGGCTTGGTAAAATATGTTAGTTTCGCTGCGTCTGGCTGGTTAGCTCTGGTAAAAAACTTTTTGACTCTTATTGGCCAAAATACCCATATAGTTGCATAACAAACACCAAATACTGTATGTTGTGACTATGTTTTTGGCATTTCATGCTCATTGCAATATGAAAACGCTATGTAATTCTCTGAGGGGGGAAAAAGTGTCTAATTAGGAAGAGATGTGAGGGGAAAGTAATCCATACTGCCTGCCGGGGAGAAAAAAAGACAATCGACAAATCAGCAGCTGTGCAGATATGCGCATTACCCTCTGGGCTGACTAATAATTCATTCATAAGAGCAGAGCACTATTTTACAGCTTCCATAAAACTCAAATGACAACATCTAAACACTTAAATGTCTGTGCGATAGTGGCTCTGAGAAATTAATTAATTTTCAGAGCAGGTGGCGATGAAGAGGTTTTGGCAAAGTGGCGCGAGACAGTTAAACCAGCCAAGACGACAGACAGAGGACAGACAGAATGTCAAAATAGTGACTAATGAGTCATTAAACTGTGTTATTATTAGAGGAAGCGCTGAAATTCACTGAAATTCAGGGCCAGAATTGAAAATTATGGATTCATTTGGCTGAAAACCGAAAGCAAAAACATGCTTTGTAATAATTATTTTTTATATTATTACATAAGATAATTTTGTACGACTTTATTAAGTTTAACTCAATTCATTCACTTAAACTGATTTCAATAATGTTTGTACAATAGCCCAGTGGTTAGTGTGCCAACATATGGTGCGGCAGCTCTCCAGGCGTCCCAAGTTCGAATCCCGGCTCGTGGACTACTGTGATGGTTGGGTTTAGGGTAGGGGAGGTGTAGGTGATCATCAACTACGTAGTGGACCTTGTACCGCCCACTAAGGTAATGGTCCATGCTACTGTGATGGTTAGGTTTAGGGTAGGAGAGGTGTAGGCTATCGTCAACTACGTAGTGGACCTTGTACCGCCCACTAAGGTAGCGCCCATGCTACTTTGACAGTTGGGTTTAGGGTAGGGGGATTTATAGGCGATCGTCAACTACGTAGCGGACCTTATATTGTCCACTAATTTAGCGGCCATGCTACTGTGACGGTTGGGTTTAGGGTAGGGGAGGTGTAGGAAGATCCTTAACTGCATACTGGACCTTGTACCGCCCAGTAAGGTAGCGCCCTTGCTACTGTGACGGTAGGGTTTAGGGTAGGGGAGGTGTAGGCGATCGTCAACTACATAGTGGACCTTGTACCGCCCAGTAAGGTAGCACCCATGCTACTGTGACAGTTGGGTTTAGGGTAGGGGGAGGTGGAGCCGATCGACAAATACGTAGTGGACCTCATACTGCCCACAAAGGTAGCACCCATGCTACTGTGACTGTTGGGTTTAGGGTAGAGGGAGGTATAGGCGATCGTCAACTACGCAGTGGACCTTGTTTTGTCCTCTAATTTAGCGCCCATGCTTCTGTGACGGTTGGGTTTAAGGAAAGGGGAAGGTGTAGCCGATTGACAGTTACGTAGTGGACCTTGTATCGCCCACTAAGGTAGCACCCATGCTATTCTGACGGTTGGGTTTAGGGTAGGGGAAGCAGTAGGCGATCGAAACTTGAAAATCTAGCAGTAAAAGACAAATCAAACTTGACAATATTTTACAAAGTTGTGCATTTTTTTATTATTCAATAACAATGCTAGGTTGCATTTCAAAATATGTGTGAAACTTGAGACTTTAGCAGTTAGTCTAAAAAGTCTAATAAAAATTGAGAATGTTTTCCAATGTTGCGCACATTGTTATTCTTAAAGTGAACACTTAATCCTTGCAAATGAATCCACTGAAAACAAGTGTGTTTTGTTAATATTCAAAGTCAATCTATTTGTTTCCATGCTTTGAGTGGCATTCCTTCTGATGATGTAAATCGTAGACCATCGTAAGTAAGGTTAGTTTTACCTCACAGATGTTGGGCGTTGTTTTGCTAATAATCATGCTCAGTTTGAGAGGAAACGTGGGTTTGGACCATAGACTGTAAAATATATGGACGTAGTATCCGTGACGTCACCCATAGGTTTCTGAACACTGCAAAAGAAGCAAGTAGGCGCGGCCAACCGTCGCCATTTTGTTCACGCGTCATCACACCCACGGCGGGATACCAAACAAGGGCAAAGAGGCGGAGCTACAGACACCTGCTAGCACTTTGCTTAGATCTGGCAGACAGACTTTACTTTGGGAGAAACGCCTGATACTTTATTACCTGCGACTCGTTTGTGGTCTGACCACATGTGCTTGGCTGTACACTATATCAATAAAGTGTTTAGACTTTTAAAAACACTGTAGTAACACATGGAGCCACTAAACATTGTTCTTATGACGTTTTTCTACAGGAGGAAAACGCGAATTTCTTCCAAACACTTCAGATATAGTGTGTGTTAGTAAATGCAAGACTATTGATGAACTCCAGCATAACACTGTATGATAACGCTTCAGATGACTGTTCTAGAGCCTACAGCTAATCAATCTGTCAGATTCTGGAGTGCATTACAGGTCTAAAGAACATTATAAATGATAAATGATCTTAAATAAAACAAATACATTTATAGAGATGGTATACAACTATATAACTTTACTCACATGGGAAACGGAGGCCACATGAATGGTTTGTGAGCACAATTAAGTGCACACAGCATCCCATATCATCTGATAATTGTAAGAAATAAGTCCAAAAGGCAGCTGACTGTGTAAAGCCACATAAAACAATAGAAAAATACGATGAATATACCGAGATCAGCGGCTAATCTGCCGGATTCAGCTGAGGTGAAGAGACGGCGACCAGTGAGACCTAGCTGTCACTCAAGTGGCCACGGCCTTAATTATGCAAACTTAATATAACCTTATAGAAAGGAAACGGATGAGTTATAAAAAAATTCACCCCCTCACAGTTGTCATGGAGGGTAATAATAGCTATATGAACCAAAATCGTTCTTTGTACCAAGCTGTAAACACCATTTTTCTGCTGTAAAGTTGGCCATTCTAACAGTGGGCTCAATTACAATTTGCTCTATTATGGAGGACTAACGGAATTTTGATGAATTGCTGTTTCAGTTACTTCCGTATTGGCTTTCCGAGGGAGAGCGGGAGGTTGTCGCTTGGTTTGGACATTTGGTTCAGTTTGGGTCAGTGGTTCAGTCAATTTGCCACCTAAAAATCCCACCATCTGCCAGATTATGACTGAACACCGTGCAGTCAGAATCCCACCTAAAGCCAACAATACCGGAGCGGAGAACCATCTATGACCGGAACCGGTGATGTGGCCAAACAAGCACCATGCCCTCTTCTGAGATGCACTGCATGTTTGTGGGTGCTTAAGTGACTCGGTGCTTAAATGACTCCTTGACCATCTAATTTCGGTTTCCATAGGATTCAGCTTCCATAGCAACTGTATATTAATATTCAGGGATAAGGGAAGGATCTGCAAAGAACTTCGAGCCAGGAATCAATCTCAGGTTGCCGCGAGGACCTCAGTGCTATGTGTTGACGCACTAACCACTAGGCCACTTGGTGCCGACATATTAAAATTCTTACCGCTAGTTTGCTATGAGGGAATGGCGCACAACATGAAAGCCCTGCCCACCTACACTATTTTCTGTTTCAGTAGGAAGTACATCAACATACTGAAATAAAAGTCTGTGCAACTTCCGGTTCAAGAGGACTCAAAATATAAATATATATATATTTTTAGAAGTTAAACAAATGAGAATGCAAAATGATTCAATCATCAATTATCCCTGAATTACAGTGTACTTTTAAAAGTGAATCAGTCATTGTTTAAAAATAGATTAATGCAGATTTTTGATTTATATTTCACACATTCCGTCAGAAATAGGAGTAAAGACCGAAAAACAAGAGAAAGACAGAAATGATTGTTTACCTGTACATAGAGCAGGTTGAGCTGGACAGGATCTCGAGAGTCGACATTCTGGTCCGAATAGAAGAACTTCCTTCGCAGAAGCAATATTTCGCTCTCCTCAACACCCTGCTCCCGAAACGTCCGACTGTGGTCCAGCCAGTTCACTACCAATCAAACATTAGCTTAGCATTAGCACCCAATGTCATGTTTCTATTATGGACACTATATTAGGGTTGTTGACATGGCGTTGCATTTTCACTTTTTAATTTTTATTAATATCATTTGTATTGTTGTTATTTAAAATACAGTAAATGGTTAAACATTACTTTGTCTTCCATGGACCTATTGTTTACAAACTGCTATGTTGTTAATTTTTTTTCAAAATGTCAACCTCAAAACTGTAAAGCTTCTGTGAGATTCTCTGAACGCATGTAAAATCTGGCGAGGCGGTTTGTTTCTGTTTGCTAATGTTTTTCGAGTTGCCAGGAGCCTCACAATCATCATCTGTGTGAAGTTTGGCTTTCAGCTTCTCCATCTTCCTCTCGTCCCGCAGGAGGGTTCTGTCTTTCTTCAGCGTGCCCATCCCGTCCTCTTTCTTCTCCTCCACCTGCTCCTGGATCAGCGAGTACTCCTCGTAATTAGTGATTCCTGTGGCGAAACAGATAATCAGCACTCTCTGTCTGTCAGTCTTTCAGTCGCTTCTGGGCAGGTAAAACAAATAGCATTCAGTCTGAAGAAAAATTTTGTGAGCTAAAATGTAAATCTTCTGTAGTGATTTTAGAATTCTAACAGATATCATTATACCAATAAGTGAAGTTTATTTATAAACTAGTTTCGAGAGGATCACATGCTTATGATTGACCACAGCTGATCCTGCATTAGCTACAACGATTCACCAACTGGATGATTTCTGACTCACTATAACTAACCAGAGTTTCTTACCTCAGTCATTTTTGTCTTGAAGAATCCCCCCCTTCCGCCCCTGCCCCTCCCCCGTTTTTCTTGATAGGGTGCACAGCAGCCTAGCGGTTAGCACTGTTGCCTCACAGCAAGAATGTCACTGGTTCAAGTCCTTACCAGGCCAGTTGACGTTTCTATGCCGAGTTTATATGTTCTCCCCATGCTCGCGTAGGTTCCCCCTGTGTTCCCTGGTTTCCTCCCACAGTCCAAAGCTATGCAACATAGATGAATGGACCAAACCAAATTGGCACCATAGATGATACCTGAGCTCAAACTCCCCTCTCGCCCTGCAAACGGGAGGGAGCCCCGGGCTTGATGATCTTATGAGCTCAGGGCTCTTGGACAGCATGCCAAACACGCTTTACAATCAATCATCAGCGAAGTGTGAGCTCTTACAATAATTAAAGCTGCAAGCAGCATTGAGTTGCCCAAGCCATTGTGGCACCGCCACCTCGTGGTTTCAGGAAGTGCACCACAGACAAGAGCTGAAGATCTTTGCCCGAACTGGATAAGACCAGATGAGTTTGATCGGGTTCAGGCTTAATATCTATCATTTTAGACAGACTCGGGCCAGGCTTGCACGATGAATCAGTGATCACATGATATAAATAATAATAACAGTAGTAAAGATAAAAGTCTTTATAATAATAAAAAAAGATATTAATGACATTAATAATAAAGTATTTATGTATTGTGAAAGTTACCCTTTAAATGAGCCCTACATAATGCAATGACCTTTTTTCCATTTAGTAAAATTATTAAATATTTAATATTTGGTTATTAGAATTATAAAGCATTAGATATCAACGAAAGTTAAAAAATAAAATAATAAAATAAAATAAAATAAAATAAAATAAAATAAAATAAAATAAAATAAAATAAAATAAAATAAAATAAAATAAAATAAAATAAAATAAAATAAAATAATTTCCCTGTGATGGGTTGCAGCTGGAAGGGCATCCGCTGCGTGAAACATATGCTGGATAAGTAAGTTGGCGGTTCATTCTGCTGTGGCGAACCCAGATTAATAAAGGGACTAAGCCGAAAAGAAAATGAATGAAAATAAAATAAAATAAAATAAAATGAAATAAAATAAAAAAAAAAAATAAAATAAAATAAAATAAAATAAAATAAAATAAAATAAAATAAAATAAAATAAAATAAAATAAAATAAAATTAAATTAAATTAAATTAAATTAAATTAAATTAAAATAAAAGTGACACTAAAGGGTGATTAAATACGGGACATATAGAAATATGTTTTGTTTATTTGTTACTAGTGATGCACTGATAATGGTAAATACAATATAAACATGGTTTATTATTTTGTCTGAAACTTAATTAAAAACACTAAAAACTAAAATCAGCATTTCAAAATGAATACAAGTTCCGACATCACAGTTTTATGTTTTGAATAAAGTAGTTTGAGATTTGATAAATGTTACATTTAACAGTGCAAATAAAGTATTATTGAGCTTAAGTGGGCATTAAATAAAAACAAAGGTAATCTGAATGTAGAAATACAAAACAAATGCCATTGTCAATCAAAAATCTAACATAACAATCAATAATAATAATAATAGTAATAATATAATTTAAAAAACTGTGATATTGAGATATAACCAAATCTGTGACTAATAATGATTATGCATTCCAATATTTCTGTAGGAAGGATAAAGAATAAAGCAAGGACCCACCTATTCTGCTGCAGATGGTGACCAACAGCTCCCCTACTGTTTTGGAGTCATCCACCATTATGGTTTTGATGGTTCCATCCAGCATTTTGATCTTCTGTGGCCTCTGCTTTTTCTTGTACTCCAGAACATCCTGCATGATGGAAATAAGTGCTTAAATGAAGCAATGGAAATACAAACTTTTACAACGAAGCCTAATAAGGTGATTTACCCCATTCCGCAGCATGTAGTAATCAAGGGTGCGTCCTGATTCCAACCAGATCCCTTTCCTGGGGTCATCATCGGACAGGAAAAGCCCGTAATCTGATGCTGCAACGATTTTTGCATACTGTAATTAAAACAACAACTCGCCCCTTGGAAGTAAACACCAAATCAAAGAGACAAAGCCCTGTACAAACATGGGTGTTATAAATATCATCCATTAAAGGAATGCTCCACCTTTTGGGGGGGCGGGGATTTGCTTGTTAAGTCAGGATGTATCGGTGACATATGGAATACTGTTTCCAGGTCAAAGCCGCTACTCATTTGAATTGAAAAAACATTCATTTATGACCGCTTTTAAATCATATCACACAAGTGATTTGAATATAAAATCATAGTGTATACAACAGTCTCTGGACTTCATCACAAATACCAAAACTTTAACAAATTTATTAAAAAATTATCACTTTCTGGCTATCGGATATTAGGCATGGATATTAGGCATGGATCTATAAGGCTTAACCAGGTTAATTAGGTTAACTAGGTAGGTTAGGATTATTAGGCAAGTTATTGTATAAAAATGTTTTGTTCAGTAGACTATCGATAGAAAAAAATTAGCTTAAAGGGGCTAATCATTTTGTCCTTAAAATGGTTTTTAAAAAATGTAAAACTGCTTTTATTCTAGCTGAAATAAAACAAATAAAACTTTCTCTAGAAGAAAAAATATTATCAGACATACTGTGAAAATTTCCTTGCTCTGTTAAACATCATTTGGGAAATATTTAAAAAAGAAAAGAAAAAAAAAAAATCAAAGGGGGGCTAATAATTCTGACCTCAACAGTATATACATATATATATATATATATATATATATATATATATATATATATATATATATATATATATATATATATATATACACTGCGATCTTGATTTTCGAAAGTATTACGTCACTTTGTAAATGTTTATTATTACCGTTTGATGAGTCTCCGTATACAGTTAGATAGAGCGCTTGGATCCAAAAGCCGTTTCGCATGACGTCACATTTAACAAGTGGATAGGCTCATTTTACAATCCATGCAGCCGATCTTAGAGTTGGGTGGGAGTGGTTTTAGCTTAGCTTAGCATAAAGCTTTGAATCTGATTAGACCATTAGCATTAGCTCCAAAATTTCAAAAAAGTTTTGATAATTTTCCTGTTTAAATCTTAACTCTTCTGTAGAGTTAAGAGTGGCTTCGAATAGTAATTTCAATATTTTTTATTTAAAGCTTGACTTACATTGTGTTGCATTGTGTTCTAATGCTGTGTTCACACCAAATGCGGCATGTGCAAATAAATCGCGCATCAAATTCACTTCACAATAGATGCAAATTCACGTCTTGTGTAGAGTCTGTGACTCTAGTTTTGCTAAATGGCTAGCATGGTTTTTATCGAGAGATTAGCTGTGCTTTATGTGCTTTAGAAAGGCTGAAAAAATAGAGTAGATTTGTTCGGCGCCGTGTCTGATCCACTAGATCCTTTCAGAGGTGCACCCAGCTCTGTGAGTTCATCAACTCCTCCAGAAACTATAGCTCGATGATTTAAGCTTTCAGCGGTGCTTCCAACCGAACCAAGCCCAGTTTAATGAGCTGTTGTCCGGTGTCGGCAGGAGGGTTTCCCCATGGGACACACACTACATGCGCTACGTCCTAATCACGGCCATATGAGAGCACGCTCCTGATTGGTTAATACTGCGCGAATGTCAGCTAAAGTTCACAATTTCCAACTCGAGCGATTCGCACAATTCATGTGTCAAACACGCAAAACGACCAATTCGCATCAATTCATTCGCACAAACCGCATCATTCACACCGCCTCGTTCGTGTGAATCACGTCGCAAAATGTCTATTCGCATCTTACCATTTACTTAACATGTAAATCACTTGTGCTTAATGCATCATCCATGTCTGATGTGAACGCACCATAAGACTGATATTAAACGTTGCTATATTTAGGCAGAAATGGCTAGGAACTATACTCTCATATTGATAACAATAATCAAGAAACTTGGCTCCAGAAGGTGAAATGATATTATGCAGCACTGTTAGCTAGTTACCTAGTTGGGGACTATTTTCAGTTGCTGAGTAATATTGCGCAATATCGTATCATGGTACAGCAGCAAAGTACCTTATTAAGATTATTACCTCAGAATGAGAGTATAGTTCCTAGCCATATCAGCCTAGAAAATAGCAACTTTTTATCTCTGGGGGTCTTAAAACTTAGAACTACAAAATAGTCTTGCTTTAAACAGAAAAACTAAAAGAGAGATGCTAATGGTCTAATCAAATTCAATGATTTATGCTATGCTAAGCTAAAAGTGCTCCCGCCTGACAGAAATCGGCTGAAAGGATTTAAAAACGTTAACAGTTTAACTCTAAGGGACTGTTCCCAAAAAAGTGGAGCATTCCTTCAAACCACAAAGCAATTTGTCTTTGATCCTAAAGAAAACAATTGACATTTAGAAGATGAATCCAATTCATTGTAGCCATGGAGTGCAGCAATCATGTGACCCACATGGGACAACAGTCTCAAAACTGTAGCTGGGCATATAATCAATGTAGAGAGTGGCATACAGTAGCTGTAGACTCTTCCCAAAGTGATGAGTTCAGTTGAGTTGATGGTGCATCGTCCGTTCACAAGTTCCAGTGAGCAGAAAGCATTCACGTTTGACTTTGTGGTAGACTTGAGTGGAGTAGTAATGAGAAAGAGAGTGCACTTATCCATCAGACCCTGAACTGGTGATTAGCTGTGGGTGCCCATAGAGTAACACTTTACCACCCGTATTTAACATGACTGATGCAGAAAGTGATGTAAAGCAGCTGGTATAAACATTTAGCATAAAATATAAACTTTAGTCAAGCTCTGCAGATTTTTTGCAGAAATTTAGACCAAACACAAAAGCACCCCCTGCCCCTTGTGTAAGTAACATTTTCGAACAATCTGAGAACGCTTTCTTCTATAATAGGTGCAGTATTCTCAGTTCCTCTAGCAGGGTGAACTTTCCCTTTTAGGTTGTAATCAAGGCCAGCTAAAAGGTAATGCATGAAATTTTATCAAATGGTTTATTTCCTCTGAGCGCAATGGGTCGGTACAGTACACTAGGGTGAGCATATATGTCTGTCTCCACTGTCAGAAGTAGCAAAACAGTGAACCGTACCATACCACCTTTTTGGCACCCTTTCATAAGGTAGCCTGGTATAACAGTACAACACCAAAAGGCTAAAGCTAGAATCGCTGCTGAACTCTGATTGGTTTAGAGCAGGGGTGTCCAAACTTGGTCCTGGAGGGCCGGTGTCCTGCACGTTTAAGCTCCAACTTGCTTCAACACACCTGCAAGAATGTTTCCAGAAAGCCTAGTAAGAGCTTGATTAGCTAGGCCAGCTGTGTCTGATTGGGGTTGGAACTAAACTTTGCAGGACACCGGCCCTCCAGGACCGAGTGTGGACATCCCTGGTTTAGAGATAGGAAACAGCATTTTTAAACACAACACCAAAACACAACACCATAATAATACAACGAAGGTGCGCGCTTTGGCACTAGTGCTTAAACTGGAGCCGGTGCCCACAATTCGGGTGGCACTTGTTTTAAAACTAGCATCTGTTTGAAATGAAGAGGAGTAGAACCCACTTCTATGACTACTGGGGTTCATTCAAACTAAAACTAAATGGTTTCTGGTTTGAACGACATGTTTCCTGGAAACAGTGTGAAAGATGGTTTGAGATACAGTAGGTTTTCTCTTGTTTGGTAGGGATAGATTGTATGGCTTGTTTCATATGCAAACAAACACCTGCATCTGAAAAGGTGTGAACCAAATGGCCTACAGCAACTCAAAATTTGTGACGCAATCAAACCAGTTGGGTAATCTCCAGAGGGTCATATCCCTTGTTGTAACTTGTATAAAGTAGTGCCTTACAGATAAAACGTTGGATTAAGTTACTTAAAGACCAACGGGTTATCGAAGGAACTAGTCTTTAATAAAGTCATCTCCCTGTAAGAACTTTAGTCAGCTTACTTACTTTATGAATTAGAGTAATCTAATACTTTGGTGCGCCACCCAAGAACATTTGAGCCAAATACAGCTAAATACACCTAACGGTAGAAAATTGTTCAATAATATGACAGCTGCAGCTCGGTTCATGCAAGAGATATTAGTATTTTATAGTAAAAATAAAGTTTATCGACGTGATAATGTAGCTGTTTATGTGCAACTTTAGCAGCAAATTCACATGCATCGGTAATTAAGTGATTTATTTAGGAATGAGACAGAAAACAAAAGGTATTCAAACAGAAATACTAGCAATAATTTAAGTGAAGTTTATTTATAAACTAATTTCGAGAGGATCACATGCTTATGATTGACCACAGCTGGTCCTGCATTAGCAACGCAGGATTCACCAATCGGATGATTCAGAACTCACTATAAATAATCAGTGTTTTTTACCTTAGTTATATTCGTCTTGAAGAATCCCCCCTTCCACCCCTACTCCTCCCTCCTTTTCCTTGACAGGGTGGCACGGTGGCCCAGTAGTTAGCACTGTTGCCTCACAGTAAGAATGCCATTGGTTCAAATCCTTACTTGACCAGTAGATGTTTCTGTGTGGAGTTTGCATGTTCTCTCTGTGCTTGCGTGGTTTTCCCGCGAGTTCTTTGGTTTCCTCCCTCAGTCCATGTGACATGGGTGAATTGATCAACAAAATTGGCACTATTGATGAGCTTTTAATCAGCAATTCCTAATTGCCATTAGTCATATAATATGTGGGGGAGAACTACCTGAGCTCAAATTCCCCATTCGCCTTACAAACGGAAGGTAGCCCTGGGCTCGAGGATCTTATAAGCTCAGGGCTCTCTCCCGGGACAGCATGTTAAACAAACTTTGTAATCAATGATTAGCTAAGTGTGAACTCTTGAATTAACATTAGAATTGATCCAGGAGATAAAAAGGGGTCATTACATGGGGTTCTTCAAAAGGAACACAAGAAATGCCTTTCTAGGCAAGCCATAGTTGCAACTCTTGCATTCTCAGACTAAGGTCTTGAATGTTAATATTCAGAATGGGGTGTTGATATTAAGAATAGGGTGTTGAGATTCAGGTCCACGTTGGAAACAAGTTCTGGGTACCTGATTAAGTAGGCTCTAGTGGACAAGTGGTTGTTGTGGTTGTCATTTGACAGTGATCCTTCAAAATGTCATTGGGGGGGGGGGGGGTGCAGTGTTAAGTGGTTATATCTTTTGGATCTTTGGGTCTTTTCATGGAAAAGTCTAAAACTAAAGGAAAACTTAGAGCAATGTTTTGGAACTCTTACCTTGTCCAGTCTGGGCCTCTGGAACTCTCTCTCTGATAATCCGGCAAGCATCGTAAACTGGAGTGGAGGGCTCAAACTGCATTGTCTTGACCACATTGCACTGCCGCACACAAATCTTCAGCGACAGGGCCACCATCGTGACTGCTCCTCAAATTGGAGTGCCCACTAGCACACCTGTAAAGTCCAAAAGAATAAATAAAAAAACTGTCAGTTTCTTTGAAACTACCAGCTCTTTCAGGTCCACAGAAATACTTCCAAAACTGCTTTAATCTGGATTAAGTAAATGTGAACACAAGTGATTTGCAACCCAGTTCAACTTCAGCACTGATTAATGAAATATGCCTGCCACTGAAGATAAGAGAGAGAGATCAGAGCTTTGTGTAGGCTTACAATATGAGCTCCTTACTGCCAAGAGACATCTGTAATGTAGTTATTAGATTAGTAGAACAGCACTGCCCTTTAAGTACTGAGCGAAGGAAAATACTCCACTGACGACTGGGTGTTCAGCTTAAGCTCACTCAACCTCTAACAAATACTACATATATGAAATGTAATCTTTGCACAAGAGAGCAGTTTATAAAAAAACCTGGAAAGTGGTTACAGAAAGACTGAGATCAAGCAGAACAAGTGCAATTATGGGGGTATGATTTGCTACAACAATGCATTTTTGAGATTTCTATAGAGACCAGCATCAAATTGCAAAATAACAATCCACCGGAACTAGTGGTGCACACATACAAACTGTAAACAAAGCAGTATTTGTGTACCCTTTTCACAGTACTTCTCCCTTAACACAGAGGCTCTGATAATCCATATCTTTTGCAAATATTTAAAAAATATATGTTGAATAGACAGCCAGCTTCCTTGTTTTTCCTCATGACTTAAGATTTGCTTAGTCTCATCACTTCAGTTTTTAAGCCCAAACACACCAAACAAACCAGCCTGGCAGATGCTCACCGATGGCCAGATGCTGCCCAATAACCAACTGTTGACTTGGTGTGTCCTGGCCTTAACATGCTGAAACATCAGTTTCATGTCAGCCATTTCTACAAACTACACCTTGCTTCCTTGAGAAGACCTGCACAACAAGCCCAGCTTTGCTCAATTGCATTTGCAATTTCAATTCGATTAATAGCCCAGACCTAATGCAAGGTTAAATATTATGAATGACTAAAAAAAATCCTATAGATGAGGCACTTGCCCTTGAAAAAGTACTCAAAAATCAACTTCAAGCTAAGACTTTCAGCCAAATCAACCATTCTGAACAGCCAGGAATCTGCCAGACAGTCCAGCTAAAGAGATTGAATATGAAGTGAGATGTGTCTGTCTGATTGTATCTCACAGGCCAGGAATACTTCAACAGAAGACAGAGAGCACTAATCTTTTCTTGATAATGGACTTGTGAACGAACTCCACATTGTCTACTCAGTCACCAAACACATACCCACAATAGCTCTGTATAGTCCTTTCATTCTTAGCAGGGTGCACATGGGACACGTAGAGGTATTGTGGACCAGATGAGAAGTCCCACAGAGACCACACACACATATACTCTTGCGACCAGTTTTAACACTCGCTAATTGCCACATGTGAGTAATAATTGGCTTAACTGAGGTCAATTGTCACACTTCACCAATGCAGTGGTGCGCACAGTGCACTTACGCGCAACTCTAAAGCTCATATGACACAAAGTCTGAGAGTTAGAGAAACAGAAACCCTGCGAGAAGGGGCAAACAAAGAGAAGTACCACCTGCCCCCCTTAATCTCTTGTCTACAACCTCCCAGAAGCCCCGCACCGAGTACTCCTATTTCTCTTTCTGGCTCTGCGTGACAGAGACTGCAAAATACCTCTCATTTCTTACCGAACCTCCAGCCATGCTCAAAGCATTCCACCTCTCACACCGCTCGGCCCCTAAACAGCATGTGATTCTCTACATGAACTAATAATTGAATCCCGAGGGACAATGAGAAGCAAGAATTACCACAGTAATGTAAGAAGGAAACCAAAGCTCAAGTAAGATCTGCGCACTTTTGAACACTTTCTCAACTCGTTGTGATGGAAAACATGGGAAATAGGTTTAATGTTCCTCTATTATTCTATTTTAAATATCCCTCATTTTGGTTTGGAGGTCTCCTCTAGCAGCATTGCAGCCGTCCAAGTTATGTAATTTCCTTATAATATACATTGCAGCATCAGCACTTCCTTCACGGTCACATTAAAGGTTGGTTTAAGTGTCCAGTACTCTGTTCTGATAGGTTAGATGGCCCAGTCTGTTGTGATTGGTTTTTAGCTAAAATCTGAAACTAAATAGACAATCTAAAGAGCCAAACATTTGAATTTAAGCTCTGGAAGCTTCCTTAGTACCTTTAAACGCAGTAGCTATGTTTCCATCCAAAGATGCAAATGATGCAAGCGATATGTCAAACTTTTTTGTCATACATCCTGGAATTTATTTGGCAAATGTGTTTCTATAGTAGTTAATGCACATTTTCTCTTATTGAGTAAATCGTTTATCCTACTTAAGGCCGGTTCATACTTCCTGCTTCGAATGATCACCAAGACCCATGCCTTGCGCATTGCTGTGCATTTATACTTCTGCATGCTGTTTGTGTTGCTCTGCAATAACACTTGCGAAACACTAGCTGGCAGTAGGTGTTTATGTTTCTCAAGTCAAGTTTTTTTGTGGGTGTTTTTTTTTTTCTTCTGAATGCTACATTAATGTACAAGTAGCTAAAACTCACTCATTCTGAGGCATGAACCAGCGGACGTGCAACAACTTTAATCATAAGGCTCCTTCACGGGACTCGGCACTTGTAAACACTCGCTCCATCGGGTTCTCATGGCTCTCAGTTCCCCCATACTCATCAGCGCTACCAAGCTGACCAATCATAGAGCTTGCTCTACGCATCATTGTGACATGTAGTGACAGTTTTTGAGAAATGACACAGAATGAATTTCTTGACACAGAAGTAATCCCCCTTCAGCAGGGCCAGAACAAGCCGGATCCGGAACCTCTGAAATCTGATCCAGCACCTCATTTTACCAATCCTCCTACTCACATGCATTTCCAACCAACCCCCCCACCACCGAGCTCCGCTCCCCCCACCCCCCTCTTAACCATCGTCTGCGACACCATTCACTTTCGTCCAGGTCACCACCTCACCCCCTTTTCTTCACTTTCATCCGCGACACCTTTCCCTCCTCTGGTAACATGCCGGCTCTGTTACCCTGATCTGTTAGGGGACCTCGCAATTTACAAATTAAGCACTGCCCTTTAGTTGTGTATTTTCTAAGTGTATGCCCATCTTGGCATTTCCATTATGCATTTGTATGCCAGTATTAGATAATGTGAATAGAAATATGTGGATAGAAACAAATCAAATGATTGGAGCTTGAACAGCGACATTAATTTGGCGCTCATCTTTTCAAAAGGTGAATTGCAGTTGCTAAGCCATTGCTAGGTAGCTTCTACGATGTTCTCTGTGAATCTCAATAGGTTACTTGCTGTACTAACTTCAAGTCATTAATTAAAGACATTTTGAACTGCAGATAAGGATTGAACACCAGGATAATCATACTTCAGGAAAGAACATGTAAGCATACAGATTCCATGCATATCTTTAAGAATGATAAACTGCAAAGATATGTGATCTGCTGTCTGCACTGAAGAAGTAAAAGACACAGAACTTAACCTCTTTCTTTATACACCACCCCCTGGGATTGAGACTAAAGGTGGAGTTGGAGTAGTGGAGAAATTGTCAAAAGGGTGACGTAAACAGCTGTTTATATAACCAATGATATGGTAAAATAGAATAAAAAATCTTAATTCAATTACATTCCTAAAAATTGATTTTCCTGTTCTAGCTCTGTTATAAACTCGGTGACCCTCGCAGAAAGTTCAACAACAAGATCAGCTAATTAGCCAGTCCTGCCTCGGCAACAGACATAAAATCTGATGTGAGCTTTCAGAGCATCGTCTGCTTTTAACATTGGCTTTAAAGTGCCTCTCGAGGGCATACTCTCTAAACAGAGCCAGGGCCTCCCCAAAAGAGTGGCCACATTAAGTTATGCTGTTGTGTTTTATAAAAAGAGAGCAAGAAGTTTCCGGATGCAGACAAAAAGATGCATGAAAACATGCTTCTGGATGCAGTCGTAAAAACGGGCAATTCAATTGAGCCGAGGGAGGAGATGGGGGCCATCTGGAAGGGATTGCAATGCGGTGATTTGCAGTAATAACAAAAGCAAAGAGCAGAGCCCCAGAGGCCGCTGGTCCTGAATTCATTAAGGACTGTGTGTGATCGGAAGAAGAGTGAACTAAGTTGTCAGGTAGTGCAGGAAACAAACTTCAAGACTCGGATAGTGGTACATGTATTAGCAGCCTTAGGGTACATTTAAAAAAACAGTTTTTTTCCTGACATTTTTGAGATCAATAAAACGGCAAAAAAAAAAAATGCTGTACTATGCATGCCAGGCCAGCAGATGGCGATGTCACTAGTATCTTAAGCACAACAAAAACATTCCATTTGGAAGGGCTCATCCATCTGCCCTTTTCCCTTCGAAGGGTTTACCTTCCAGAGTGACAGTTTCGTAGGGATTAGGGAATAGGCCATCAGCCATTTAGAATGGAACACTGTTCAGAAATCAGGTAAGACTAAAACAGAATCCAATAAATAAAGCGAAGAAGTTCATAACAGGGTGAGAATGTGGTAAAATCCGAAAACGTGTTAAAAAAATAAAAATCAGACAAGGGCTTTATTTTTCTGGACGGCTTTTGTAAAATGTTGGTTGGGTTTAGGGTGGGTGGGTCAATCGGTAAAATTGGTTGGGTTCAGGGAAGGAGGAGGGTGGGTCGGCCGGCTGATTGGCCGGTCGCCCAGTCAATCATTCAGCCAGTCGGACAGACAGACGTTCATTCGACAGCGGCCTCTGGTGGGTTTACGTGAGAACAGCGCTGGCACGAACTGCACCCGCAGGAGACATCTGAGAAGCCAAAAAGGCGCACACAGCGGCCTCTCGCGGAGTCGCGAAAACCAAAAACTGCAAAAATACGTACCTCCCGGGACGTATTTTGCGGCCTCCAGAAACATCCCCGGGACTACGTTTTCAGAATGAGCCTGGGTTGGGTAATAAAGTTGTAAATAACATTCAGTTTGTGGCACAGAGTGATCGTTTGGGAGCTCACTTAGCAGTAAAAATGAAACCGAAAGCGCCAACAACATTTACCTAATCATGTCGCATTTTAGAGTTATGATTACGACAAGCATTTAAGATGTTTTTCTTTCACAGCGAACAGAGTGTTGTGCATGAAAATAAATGCTTAACAGTGTCAGTATAACTACTCTAGCCTTTATAATGTTGAATATAATGCAAAATGTAATCTGATAATGACAAATGTCTGATTTTACCAGTAGAAAAAAAACGGTCTAATAATGTTGTTAATGACAGATTGCAAGCATACGTCTAAAACATAAAAATTCAACATAAGACCAACAGTAGACCTACACATAATATTATTGGATTTTTACCATATGTTTGATAAATAACAATAATATTAGCCTACTGATATTAACCTTTATTTTACATCTACAGAATCGTGAGAAAATCACGATCTTGATTTAAGGCAAAAAAAAAAAAAATCGCGATTCTCATTTTAGCCAGAATCGTGCAGCCCTAATGTAGACATGGCGGAATGAATTCTGGTGTGATGCCTCACCATGGAAGAATAAATGTAGAGGAAACTACGAATTGTATATTATCACAATACTCAACATCGCATATTTTCCCAGTGTTGTGCAGCCCTAATAAATGCCCCCCTAAGTTACTCTTTCCCAGCACACCTCAACTCCAGAAAACTGCATACAGACATTGAATCAGATTGGAACTGCTAAAAGCCAGCAAAAATCAATCAGGCATTTGTGTGTACAATGTGCATTAAACACTGCTTGACCAGGTCTGTAATGTTAGCCAGCTCAAACCTGCCTTCTATTAATCCTAAACCATTCAGAATGAGTTGCTATGAGCATACTATTTACTAAGCACAGTTACTACTACAGATGTAATTGTTTTTTAATCCTTACGAACATCCTTAATGTGTTTAATAGCGGTATCACCAGATGTCCAAATAACCCTCCCTTCTTTAAACATGTAAAAAAAAAAAGGCAGTGAGTCACAAACTTCTGTATTCTCTAATAACCACACTGTGCGAATTATGTGTCTATGTACACTCCCAAACCATTTTCTCATGCCCCGGATGGTAGGAGAGTCAGGCCCCGTAGTGCAACAATCTGGAAGCGTTTGCGCTCGGAACCGGAGCAAGAATTCAGAATGGCTTTGGAAAACGGACCCAAAAACCTCCAGCTGTGATTTGTAAACACCACCGGCCAGCTGCTTGCAATGAGAGGCCAGGATGGATGCGTTGAACAAGGCCTATCTTTGTGAGACTTACTTTTACTATAAACATTGGCAGCGCAACAAAGCGAGGGCAGTATCAAAGGTAATGTTGACAAAAGTCGGGTGAATGAAGGGATGATCATAGGTCTTGCTCTTCTAGATCACATTTTGTCGAATCAAAACACTCCGTCCATTTAAGGGTTGGACTGAATGAACTTTAGCCTGGAAAGACAAACAGGATATTTTGAGGGAGACGGAGATATGGAAGGACATGAGGGCGATCTACAGCATACTTGCTCTCTCTCAAACAAACACAAGAGCTTCATATCACAGTGATCATCCACTTTATATAGGTGCTCTGGTTTGCATTAGATATACTGTGCATCTTGAAAGTATTGATAGCGCTTCACTCTTTCCACATCTGCTTCTGTTACAGCCTTATTCCAAAATGGATTAAATTCATTTATTTCCTCAAGATTCTACACACAAAACCCCATAATGACAACGTGAAATAAGTTGAAATTGTTGCAAATTTATTAAAAATAAAACACCTGAAAAATCACATGTACATCAGTATTCACAGCCTTTGCTCAATACTTTGTTGATGCACCTCTGGCAGCGATTACAGCCTCAAGTCTTTTTGAATATGATGCCACAAGCTTGGCACACCTGTCTTTGGGAATTTTTGCCCATTCCTCTTTGCAGTACCTCTCAAGCTCTATCAAGTTGGATGGGAAGCAACGGTGTACAGCCATTTTCAGATCTCTCCAGAAATGTTCAATAGGATTTAGGTCTGGGCTCTGGCTGGGCCACTCAAGGACAATCACCAAGTTGTTGTGAAGTTACTCCATTGATATTTTGGCGGTGTGCTTTGGGTCATTGTCCTGCTGGAAGATGAACCGTCGCCACAGTCTGAGATCAAGAGCACTCTGAAGCAGGTTTTCATTCAGGATGTCTCTGTACATTGCTGCCTTCATCTTTCCCTCTATCCTGACTAGTCTTCCAGTTCCTGCTGCTGAAAAAATTCCCCACAGAATGATGCTGCCACCACGTAGGGATGCTTCACTGTAGGGATGGTATTAGCCTGGTGATGAGCGGTGCCTGGTTTTCTCCAAACGTAACGCCTGGCATTCACTCCAAATAGACCTACTCCAATTTTAGTCTCATCAGACCAGAGAATTTCATTTCTTATGGTCTGAGAGTCCTTCAGATGCCTTTTGGCAAATTCCAGGCAGGGTGTGACTTCTGTCTGGCCACTCTACCATACAGGCCTGATTGGTGGATTGCTGCACAGATGGTTGTCCTTCTGTAAGGTTCTCCTCTCTCCACAGAAGAACGCTGGAGTTCAGACAGAGTGATCATCGGGTTATTGATCACCTCCCTGACTAAGGCCCTTCTCCCCTAATCACGCAGCTTAGATGGCCGGCAAGCTCTAGGAAGAGTCCTACTGGTTCCAAACATCTTCCACTTATGGATGATGGAGGCTGCTGTGCTCATTGGAACTTTCAGAGCAGCAGAAATTTTTCTGTAACCTTCCACAGCCTTGTGCCTCGAGACAATCCTGTCTCAGAGGTCTAAAGACAATTCCTTTGTCTTCATGCTTTATTTGCACTTTGACATGCACTGGAAGCTAATATAGACAGGTGTATGCCTTTTCGAATCATGTCCAATCTATTGAATTGACCACAGGTGAACTCCAGTGAAGCTGCTGAAACATCTCAAGAATGATCAGTGGAAACAGAATGTACCTGAGCACAATTTAGAGCTTCACGCCAAACGCTGTGAATACTGATGTACATCTGATTGTTCAGGTTTTTTATTTTTAATAAATTTGCAACAATTTCAACAAATAATTTTTCACATTGTCATTATGGGGTATTGTGTGTAGAATGTTGAGAAATAAACAAATTTAATTCATTTTGGAATAAGGCGGTAACATCAAAAAATGTAGAAAAAGTGAAGCGCTATCAATACTTTCCGGATGCACTGTAGTGCAGCTTTTTAGCCAATGGCTTTCCACAGATCCTAGATGAAAACCAAATCAATCAAAGTTCATGGAGTCAAGTGTGACCTTCATTATATGGACAAAAAAAAACACACCAAAAGATTCTTCAAAATAACACTTTTTTGAATAGAAGAAAAAGGTTACAAAGATTTACAAAGATCCTGAGGGTGGGTGAATTTATCTATTTTCATGGGCTATCCCTTTAGGACACCCTAGCCACAAAAATAGACAAAAAAACTAAATGAGATGATTAAAGAGAAACTGATTTTTCCTTGAACCTTTACAAACCCCTTGCAGTGTTTAGACAGCACTTGTCTCACACCGAAATATTCAGTTCAACAGGATCATCAGAACAAACTGAACCAAAGCGCCTTATTATTGAGCATATCCCTGTAATTTCCTGTGCCTTCCCTCTTCGCTTATTTTTCATCTTCTATCTCACATACTGTACGTGCTTGTCTTTTCCCATCTAGGTCATATCAGAACATGCTAGTGATTTATTTCAAGTTGTATGCATTTTTGCTTCATTTTTATTGCCAGTGATTTGAAGAAAAAAAAAATGGAACAAATTTTGAAGATGGCACACGCAGCACTCAAACTCATGCTAACAACATGAATGCCTTGTGCTCTGGTCTTCTTCTCTGTGTACCGCCATAGAGCGTTAGCATTAGCCATTATGCATTTTTGGCTTGACTTCCATAGCCTTTGCTAATATCATAACTGCCAGGTAATGACCCAGCAACTGCAAAGCAACTCCGCTGGCAACCACTTTAAACAATAGTCCCTGGCCCCTGCATTGGTTTACTGTTCTTATAGCATGTTATTACTAATGTTAATTGTGTGTTTAGATCCACAGCATCCCAAAACTGCAAATGAGCACATTCATATTAACGATCTCAGAGTCATCAAACCGAGAGTAATTGAGAAACCATAAATCAGATGGCTTTAACAACAGCTTGCCTCGCCGTACGCTCATTAATCAGCCTTCATAAATACAGGAGTCGTAAACAGCCATGTCTGATTTATACTGTACCCAAGAATCATTGCCATTGCTTCATTACGATTCCTGTACCTCAGGACTGGAAATGAGTCCTAACTATCATAAGCATATCATGCATGCATTACTGTAGAAATGTAATTTAAGTGCATTGTGATTAGAGTGGAAATATAATATGATGCATCATATGCATACAGTACAATAATCCAGGCAGGGACTGGAAAACTTAATTTGCGGATCAATATGTTCAAGACACCTATATACGATTCCTGTTTGGTTCATTCATTCATTTTCTTTTCAGCTTAGTCCCTTTAGTAATCTGGGGTCGCCACAGCGGAATGAACCGCATACTTATCCAGCATTTGTTTCACCAATGGATGCTCTTCCAGCTGCAACACATCTTTGGGAAACATCCATGCCCACTCATTCACACTCTTACACTACGGACAATTTAGCTTACCCAATTCATCTGTACCGCATGTCTTTGGACTGTGGGGGAAACCGGAGCACCCGGAGGAAACCCACGCAAACGCAAGTAGAACATGCAAACTCCTAACAAAAATGCCAACTGACCTAGCCGCAGCTCGAACCAGCAACCTTCTTGCTGTGAGGCGACAGCACTACCTACTGCGCCACTGCGTTCGGTTCATATACAGCAAAAATTAAGTTTTAATAAATGCAACACCTAGGTCAGGGGTGTCCAAACTCTGTTTGGAGGGCTGGTGTCCTGGAGAATTTAGATACAACCCTAATCAAACACACCTGAACCCGCTAATCTAGCTCTTACTCTTGCAAGGCGAAGCTAAACTCAGCAGGACACAGGCCCTCCAGGACTGAGTTTGGACACCCCTGACCTAGGTTATCATTCTAAGACCATTTCACAAGAATTCTTAATAAACATTTCTTTGAGTAGATTGACTTATACCATAACACTGTATTCCCAAGATTATATCATTCATTCATTCATTTTCTTTTCGGCTTGGTCCCTTTATTACTCCAGGGTCGCCACATCGGAATGAACCACCAACTTATCCAGCAGCGGATGCCCTTCCAGCCACAATCCATCACTGGTAAACACCCATATACACTCATTCACACACATACACGAAGGACAATTTAGCCTACCCAGTACACCTATGCCACATGTCTTTGGTCTTGTGGGAGAAACCGGAGCACCCGAAGGAAACCCACGCAAACACAGGGAGAACATGCAAACTCCACACAGAAACGCCAACTGACCGAGTCAAGGTTCGACCCAGCGACCTTCTTGCTGTGAAGCGAACTGCGCCACCACATTGCCGAAGATTATATCATGCTTGATGTAATTTACCATAGGAGGACATTAATGGTCTAAAAACTAAATGGCATAAAACAGAACAAATTGCCTTCACCTGAATTCAACTCAACTGGACTTACACTCACTGGTTGCTGCACATGTGTTGGCTGCACATCCATGATGCCAATCTCCCATTCCACCACATCCCAAAGGTGCTCTATTGGATTTCTGGTGACTGTGGAGGCCATGTGAGTACAGTGAACTTATTGTCGTGTTTAAGAAACCAGTCTGAGATTATTTGCGCTTTATGACACGGCATGTTAGCCTGCTGGAAGTACTTATCAGAAGATGGGTACATTGTGGTCATAAAGGGATGAACATGCTCAGCAACAATACTCAAGTACGCAGGACCATTCTCTGTAAACCCTAGAGATGGTTGTGCATGAAAATTCCAGTAGATCAGCAGTTTCTGAAATACTCAGACCAGCCCGTCTGGCACCAACAACCATGCCACATTCAAAGTCACTTAAATCACCTTTCTTCCTCATCCTCTTGACCCTATCTACATGCCTAAATGCACTGAGTTGCTGCCATGTGATTGGCTGATTAGAAATTTGTATTGACAAGCAGTTGGACAAGTGTACCTAATAAAGTGACCGGTTAGTGTAATTATTATAATATTTTTACAATACTTTTCAACATGAGGGCAAAAGAACGACACTAAAAACCATCTCAGACAACGTGGTACCTGAAGTTCATGACCCTAGAAACCACAACTTGCAATTCTTAATCCACGCCAAGAGCAAATTCCTTTATATTTTGTGTTCTAAGAATTTTACATATGGAATTAGATTAGGGTGTAGTGTGGGTGTTCAGTCTGGCTTTGATTTTACACTGCAATAAAGATTTAAGCATCTTCACATCGTTTTCCTCCCTCACAATGACTAGCAGCCCATATTCTCATCAACCTATAATTACCATCCAACCTACAACTAAAATCAGAGGACAACCATGGGTTGATATTTAGGCTAGGGTTAGTGTGAGATAGGCCTGAAACTAGGGCTTAATCGGAACCTTAATATTTTTAACAATAAAAACCAATCAAGAACAAATCTATCTACCTGGAAACTCTAGACTTTAAATAGTAGGAGGTTAGTCAGGTTATTTTAAGATATTTTGGCACATCTGGCTCCTCCCTACAGCACAAAGACATAAATGAGACAAGGCAGGACAAAGACAAGTCCTGAAGGACTCTACAGACATACCAAATTAATACAAGCTTCAGCTAAACCAGGACAGAGCGACAAAGCCTGCTGATCCCCAACATGATGCAATTGATCGCTTGATCGTTCAGTTGGGCTTTTTGAACAAAGGAACACATTTATTTGGGTTTGAAGCCAGCAATTTGTATGGAAGGGGCGCAAGGCAGAGTAGAGTGTGTGGAAAATCCCTGCTCTAGTTCTGAATGCAAATGACAATGGCAGGTTGACCTGGAGAAGAAGATAATTGTCAAATCTGTTCAAGACATTTGCTCCTTAGTTACATCAGAGCACAGAGGGATGCCGAGCTAGATTTTTCGGTCTTCTGATAAAACAGCTGACAGCACTGCGCAGTAATAGGGTCGATGACATTTCATGAGAGGTCAACAGTCTTGTTGTTAGAGGAGGTTAAAGGAATATCGCTGACACGAAAAAGGACACAAAATGGGATTCTCATTAAATAATCTCTCTGTGGTGATGTGATGTGCAGCCTATCACAGATCAATTTACAACCTGACTGGAAATATTGAGTCCTAACACCCTGATGTGATCAATAAACACGATTGCTGATTGAACAAAGAGTTCCCACCATGTTAGCCGAGTTGCCCTATACAGGTTGATTAAACGTTGCTAAAATCTGTTTTTTTGTGTGCTGGATGTTTACAGATGTTTACAGCTTTCTTTGGTGACTTGGATTTATCATAAACACCATGTGTTAATTGATTGCAGAGAAACACTTTAATAATTCCTAAAACTGTCTGTGGAAGAACTAACTTTTTGACGTGTTTTCAACTGGGAACGATTTTAGTTACAGGAATTACCTTTTGGGTGAATTAAAGGGATATTTCACCCAAAAATTAAAATTCTGTCAATTCTGTTTACTCATCCTTGACTGCTTCCAATCCTGTTTGATGTTCTTTCTTCTGTTGAACACAAAGGCCTTGACCAATTATGATATTGTCCAGCTAAATTAAGCTGATATCACCACAAACAGAACAAAACCAGTCTAGGCCAAAAACTATACACACAGTAGACCTAAGGATCTCAACAGGCTGCCCACATCTCTCATGTTGCTGCATATAGTGACGCACTCGGGCTGTAACGGTACATGTATTCGTCCTGAACCGTCATGGTATGATGGTCATGGTTCATGGTTCATGTGCCCTCTCGACGAAGACTGAATACATTCACAAAGAATACGCTTTTCTGTAAAAAAAACGCAACAGCAGCGCTCACAAGTGGTTCAGTGTCACGTCAACTTGCCACACATAAACAGAAGCGCACAACACTAGTCCCACCTCCGAGTTCTTCTGATTGGTCCACTTCTCTGAAACTGATAGTATGTGTGCAGTTGTGGGTAAAAGTTGAAATCGTTTCATCTCCACCCGGCTTCTAAGCATGCAGTGCTGCAAAAGAATCAAATAAACACTCGCATCCGTAAACAGCGCCTCTGTAAACAATAGAAATAAAAGATATAGGCTGTTTCTCAATCCCAAGAATGCAGAGAATGGATTTGCGTTCTTGTGTAGACTGGTCTTGCCAGGTCAACTCGGAAAAACGAACTCGGGAGACAGCAAGAACAGAGAACGTGTCTTCTGAGAAATGAGTTGCTGCGTTTTTCCTGATGGTCACATGACCTCCATGCATTTTTAATGGGAAATTATTTAAACATTACAGCGTTCATTCAACGATTTGTTTTTCCCCTTTTCACAGTACATATTATGCATAAAGACTTTACAAATATATGCTGCACAATACAAATAAAACGGATTTTAATGCGAATTTCAGCAAATAAACACCCGTAATGTGTTTATGCCTTTATCAAGTTCATGATAGTGTTTTCTTTCACCGTTTCATTTTGGCAAACTCCTGAGATAAATTATATCTCTGAACTTTAATATTAGACCTATATAAAATGCTGCGCTTCCCACCTCATCTATTCGGCCGCAAGGACTTCTGGGACTTCTAGAGCGAGTGCTGCGCTCAAGTCTCCATCAGTGCGTCCCTGATATCAAGAACACATGCAGGAACTTTCACGCATCCTTCGTTCTTGCGGTCTTGAGTTTTGGAACTGAACTTTGGAGGTTGATGATGACGTTACACGAGAACACAAGATTACTGAAGAACGCATATTGAGAGACAGCCATTTTCTCAACATGTGAGCTCGTAAGTCTGCCTATGAGTGTTCTCTACACACACATAATATTGCACAGCTGGATCTGCTGCATGGATGAACACCGTGCTGCATTTTTAATAAAATAGATTTTAGTTTTGATGCTTACTGAATCCTAAATTTTACATAATTATTGTTTTTTGGTTATTTAAGGAGAAGGCTGAGATTAATTTGTGAACTACAAATACAAATACATATACAGTTGAAACCAGAAGTTTACACACACTTTAAAAAAGAAACATAACCATTTTTTAAAAATGTCTGATGGTAAATCATACTAAACGTTTACTATTTTAGGTGCGTTACAATTACCTAAATCATTTATATTTGCTAAATGCCAGAATAATGAGGGAATCTTCTTTTGAGAATATTTTATTAATTTCTAGACAGTCAAAAGTTTACACACATTTCTTTGGTATTTTTTAGCTTTGCTTTTAAACTGTATAACTTTGGTCAAATGTTTTGGGTATCCTTCCACAAGCTTCTCACATTATTTTGAAGGAATTTTGGCCCGTTCCTCTTGACAAAATTGGTGTAACTAAGCCAGATTTGTAGGCTGTCTTGCTCGCACAAGCTTTTTCAACTCTGCCCACACATTTTCAATAGGATTGAGATCAGGGCTTTGTGATGGCCACTCCAAAACATTCACTCTGTTGTCCTTAAAGCACATTTAAACTAATTTAGCAGTATGCTTAGGGTCATGGTCTGTTTGGAAGACCCATTTGTGGCCAAGTTTTAATTTCCTGGCTGATGTCTTGACATGTTGCTTCAGTATTTCAACATAACGTTCTTTCTTCATGATGCCATCTATGCTGTGAAGTGGACCAGTCCCTCCTGCAGCAAAACAGCCCCACAACATGATGCTACCGCCCCCATACTTCACAGTTGGGATGGTGTTCCTAAGCTTGTAGGATTTCCCCTTTGTCCTCCAAATGTAACACTGGTCATTACGGCCAAACAGTTCAATCTTAGACCTCGTAGAGTTCTAGCTAGTCTTCCCAGTGTAATTTAACAAATTGTAATCAGGCTTTTTTGTTGATTCTGGCTTGTTGATTTTCCTATGTTGTCACACAAGGAAGCAGCGTGTTTGAGGTTTCCCTTAAATACTATTCTACAGTTGTGCCTCCAATTAACTCAAATGGTGTCAATTAGCCAATCAGAAACTTCCAAAACCTTGACACCATCATCTGAGCTTTTTCAGAGGCATAATAATCTTATTGTATGTAAATTTGACTTTCTAATTTGAAATTCTAACAATTTTTCCAAAAATATCCCTCTCATTACTCTGCTATTAAGCCTAATAGAAACAAATTTGATAATCCTGACTTACCTGAAAGAGAAAAAGTCTAGTCACATTAACATCTGACTTTTTTAAACGCTCATGTCCCTTTTTATACAGTGTATGTAAACTTCTGGTTTCAACCGTATTTTTATATAGGCTATATTTATAAAAATCTATACATTAGCAACGAGGCAAGTTAACCTCACTATTGTATCTGAGGCACATTACTGGAAATTGTTCACAGTGCCACAGCTAAAGGTGCTAGGCTAGGGTTAAACAACAAAGAAAGTAGGTGAGGGATAAAATGAGGCGGTGCTCATTAGAGAGTGTTAATGACATTGCTGTTTCTAAAGAACGTCTCTCATGACCTCTAGTTGAGTTGAGTGGGTTTAGTTTTTAGTCAGCTATACAAGTGCTATGCTAGCTGACAGAAATGATGAATCCTCGTCTCTGGGAAAAGGCAAAAAAAAGAGGTTCTTCAGGCGCTAAAAATACCTCACAATGTAGAACAACCAACACTAGCTCTCTCGCTTTCCCACTCTATATCTATCTCTCATTTTCCAACCACCACCGAATTTCGCCTTTAACCATATGGCAATTTGTCCTCTTTAAAGCTCATTGGATCACGCAAGCCAATCAATGTCTTAACAATATCATGTGTTTGCCATGTTCATGCTGGCCTCCAGCACTTCCAAACAGAGTAACACTGAGATCAGGCTTTTCCGCATCCGTTCTCGTCTCCAGAGGCTCCTGCGAGAGTTAGTCTGATTTACGTTGACTCCTTGTGATCGAGTTGAAAGTCTATAGAGACATGATTTTCCTAACAAGCATGGGGGCAGAGTAGCAAATAGTCAGGCGGGGTTGGAAAACAACACGCCTAAATACAGATGCTCACAAGAATCACAAATAGAAGCATGCGCTCACACACACACACACATGCACCCACCATCTACTGGTTTTATTATCTTTCCCTTCTTTGTTTAAAGATGTGAGACCTAATATGCTAGGTCTTTACCATTTCTTTTCGGCTTGGTCTTTTACCATTGGAAGTTAAACAATTACATAAGACAAGGATTTACTGGACGATACCAACTAATTTGTTCACCTATAGACCTTTTTCTTCGTTGCTGCATGTAGGCCGCCATAGTGACCAGCGTCTTCCAGTAGAATGCTGAGAACTTCCGTTTACAGCGTTTACAACCGGTAAATCTTGATCAGAAAATGGTTGTCAATACCGTTTTTAGTGGCTTACGGAGTGTTTTTGTGATCCACCAACTTGATTTTGAAAAGTGTGCCGTTATACTTCTGTCAGATTTGGTTCAAGCGCGAGAGAAAAACGTTCTCCTAATTCAGTGTCTGCCGTCAGATCTGATGCTAAAATACAGCGTCAGTGTTGCCGACCTGTCAGCTGTTATACTGTACTCCGCAGCTCTTCAACGCACACACACACGCAATAGATCACTGTATTATACAGCAATATTACTGACATGAAACAGGTATGAAAGGAAGCCATGCAATTTCCAAAAAATAAAAGTACGTTACTGATACTCTGCTGGCTAATTTGCATGTTGATTCTAATCGGGAGCCATTTGTTTGTTTAGTTAGTTTGTATTGCGTAGTATTTACCATGGTGTGTGTTTTTCTGTCATTTCAAAATGCTTTATTTTCACTTTGTGCCACTCTTTCAATGAGTGTGTTCGTGGGACAGTACAAACTGTGTGTGTCAAACATGTTAAATTGAATTGCGTTTGTTTGGGTTGGTTATATATTTGACTAAAAGGGAAAATTTGAACTTTAGCGGTGACGCTGCTTCATTTAAATGGCACAAGATGCTGTCTGACGGTAATGGTAAATGTTGTTTTTCATTGCTATTTGACAGCATTTTTTAAATATCAGTCCAGCAGGTGGCTCTGATCAACAGCAGGATTAGCTCAAAGACGTTAAAAGCAAGTAAAATAGATTAAAACTATCATTTCAAAGCTGTCCGAATGTGATTATAAGCATTGAGCTGGCGACTGGAAGTTCTTAGCATTTTCCTTATGCATAGATGAAAAGCATAATGGGTAATTTTGCGTTCTAAGAAAAAGGTCTATATGATGACTACTCGCAGTTCACAACCCATTTGATATCAATGTCAAAAGCAGCTTCATGCCCTTCAAAGTGAAATTTCTAGTTAAATAGTGTTAGGTCATGATCTGTTTTAACTTTTTAAGCCAACAGTTAGATTTGTCCATATCAATTAGACCCAACATTGCGCTACAACATCCCAACATATTTTAGAGTCTATACTGCAATTTGAACAACATTTTATTTTGAAAGTAACTTTAAATTCAGTACGTTTTGATTGGCCAAACACCTCAAGCATCTGTCTCTCTCTGTCAAGTGACACAATATGCAGTTACATCCACAAATGGCAGTTAAAGCTTTACTGTGCCAAAAGGAAGCCCTATGTTAACAGTGTCCAGAAGTGCAGCTTGTAAAAAAAAAGAAAAAACAGATGACATGAAATTGCATAATATAACTGCCTTAACCCAATGGGAAACATTTGACACTGTAAAAAACCCAAGTGACCATCAGAAATCAATTTTCCTGACTGAGAATATACCGTAGATGTGTCCAACCTAATTAAGATTAATATGCTTGGTCTTTACCATTTTACGACATTAAAACTGGTGCGTTAACTTTGTAGCTAGTGATGACAATTTAATCTGATAAATTGAAATGTTTATATTTAGAAGCCAACAATTTGCAGTCTAAAAGCACGAAAGTTAAACAACTACATAAGACAAGCATTTACTGCATGATCCCGACTAATTTGGTCACCTATATAATGAATATTCACAGTTTACAACCCTTTTTAAAAGTGATATCAATGCCAAAAGCAGCTTCATGCCCTTCGAAGTGAAATTTCTAGTTAATCAGTGTTACAGTAGGTCATGATTTGTTTTAACTTTTTAACCCAACAGTTAGATTTGTCAATATCAATTATACCCAACATTGCGCTACAACATCCCAACATTTTTTAGAGTCTATACTGCAATTTGAACAACATTTTATTTTGAAAGTAACTTTAAATTCAGTACGTTTTGATTGGCCAAACACCTCAAGCATCTGTCTCTCTCTGTCAAGTTACACAATATGCAGTTACATCCACAAATGCCAGTTAAAGCTATACTGTGCCTAAAGGAAGCCCTATGTTAACAGTGTCCAGAAGTGCAGCTTGTAAAAAAAAAGAAAAACAGAGGACATGAAATTGCATAATATAACCAGATTAACCCAATGGGAAATGTTTGACACCGTAAAAAACCCAAGTGACCATCAGAAATCAATTTTCCTGACTACGAATATACCGTAGATGTGTACAACCTAATTAAGATTAATATGCTAGGTCTTTACCATTTTACGACATTAAAACTGGTGCGTTAACTTTGTAGCTAGTGATGCATCAATATGACAATTTAATCTGATAAATGCTTATATTTAGAAGCCAACAATTTTCAGAATAAAAGCACGAAAGTTAAATAATTACATAAGACAAGCATTTACTGGACGATACCAACCAAATTGGTCACCTATATAATGCCTATTCACAGTTCACAACCCTTTTTAAAAGTGATATCAATGCCAAAAGCAGCTTCATGCCCTTCGAAGTGAAATTTCTAGTTAATTAGCGTTAGGTTGTGATCCCAAGATACACATTGGGAGAATACTGAGTGAGAGGATTCATTAAGCCTAAGAATACATAATACATCCAGAACCCCTCCTTATCTTATTACAGAGACACACAGAGGGAAGAGCGCGAGAGAGGATGAGAAGATCTCATCTCCACCCGAACAGCTGCATGTACTCATACACCCACCCGCACTGGTTGTCATGGCCACAGTATGTGTGTGTGTAGTGCTTAACCACGCCTCACAGGGTTAGGAGTCCCACTAACTCCAAAAAAAAAAACACACTCCAGCTCCCCAATACCACTCCATTATCATTCAATCCCAAACAGCCGGGAATCAGGGGTGAAAGCGCTCTCTTATGCTTTGAAGGTACACAAACAGCCCTTCTGATTTCACGACTAACTATTAGGCTTCTTTTTGGTAATGTTTCCATTGGAGACAGGGTGGAAAATTGGTATAAGAAGAAGAAGAATTAGTTTGTTTTGGTAATAGGCATGGCCCGCTATAAGATTCTTACGGTATGATAACCATAGATAAAAATATAATGGCTACACGGTCTCGTGATTACTGCTGTAAAATGTATTCTTTTTAAATGTCTGGGTACAAAAATTACAACTTTTCCCCCTTTGAACACGATATATTTTATTTTGAGAAATATTCAAGATATTTTGGAAGAGTAAACATGTCAGGGTAAATAATTAAAATCATTAATTGACTTCAGCTGTTTTCATTACTTTCAAAAACACAGATTTCTTTACAATTTAAAACGGCATCTTCGGATATTTTCTCTGCTGGAGTTACTGTTGTCCAAAAAAAAAAAATTCTATAAATAAAAAATCTGTACATATACCTTAGGAACGGTATTGCAGAAAATTCTTGACTTTTCCAAACCGCGGTATACCTTGAAAACGGTTATCATCCCATGTAGGCTTGGGTGGTATCCAAATTTTTATACCTTCAAACCTCCTCCCTATTTTACCTCGGTATACGGTATTACCGTGCATAATAAAAAAAATTATGATGTAAGGCTCAGACTAGAGATCTGCGCGGGACTAAATTTTGAATCCCGCTCCTGCCAGGTTTTAGTCCAAACCCGACCGCTCCCGCTTATATTCAGCGTTTGCTGTCCCGCTGCCTGACTGGCCCCGTTTTCTACCCGCCACGCTCGTTCCCGCTAACGGGCAGGGGGAAGAACAAAAACGAAAACCACACAGCTATACAGAGTCCAGACAGCCTATAACAAGCTGTCTGTGTAAACAAACATACATAAGCACCAAGCAAGTGACACACACACAGACAGCATCACGCTCTCTCTCATTCACACACACAGCACAAAGCTCTCTCTCTCATTCGCACACCCACATAACGTTAGACAGCAACAAACAAGCTAAACGCAGCATCACGCTCTCTCATTCACACACATACATTCGCGTGCTCGCTCGGGAGTCGGGTGCAATATTGTTAGACCGCCCGCTCCCGTCCAAAATTACACCAGTTACCGACCGCTCCCGCAATTTATTCAGAAATGTATTCCCGCGCCGCAAGAAATCTGGTCGGGTCCCACGGCTCCCGCGGTACAGCTGCGGGAATGCAGACCTCTAGTTCAGACAGCATCACTAAACTGTCATACACAAACACACACACACACAAACACACACACACAAACACACACACACAGACAGCACCAAACAAGCGAGACACAGGATCACGCTCTCTCTCATTCACACATATGTACACACACACACACACACACATAAACAGCATCCACCCGGATGCACGCGTGCTCGCTCGGGAGCGATATTGTTAGACCGCCTGCTCCCGTTCAAATTACACCAGTTACCGACCACTCCCGCATTTTATTCGTAAATTTATTCCCCCCGCACCGCAAGAAATCTGGTCGGGTCCTGCGGCTCCCGCGGTACAGCAGCGGGAATGCAGACCTCTAGTTCGTATTTACCACGTCTCCCTTCTCTTTAAGTCGAAACCCGAAATACTGCCAAACTGCAGAGGTTGTGTTCTTTTTCGAGACCAGGTCACTTGGTGCACAACTCGCCATCTTACCTCACCTCTCTCTGTCCTCCACACTGTCCCGTGATGACAATCAGACATACACATTGTTAGGCATTAAATAAATAATATTTAACACTTGTCTCCTATATAAGTGCATTGTTTTTTATGACAGTATAACGATATTGAAACTGACACCGTTGCTATTTTTAGATCCCGCAGTATACCATTTTAACGTATTACCGCCCAAGCCTAGTCCCATGCCTATTTGGTAACAATCAATACTTCAGATGGTATTGAGAAACCCTGGTATCTTCACAGGGAAGAAGACTCTGTGGTGGAGGACCATTCTCCGACATGATTGTTAATACATATGGAATTGTGATTTATGAACTAATCATATATATAATTTATAAGTTCTTTTCAACCATTTGTCCATACACTCTAAAGAAATACTTGATTGTCGTAACCCAGCGTTGGCTCAACTTTGGCTTAATTTATTTAATTAAATTTCAGTTACACTTTTTGACCCAATGGTTAGGCTTGTCCACATTAATTAGACCCAACATTGGGTTACAACATCCCAGCATTTCTATTTCTATCCCAGTGTATACTGCAATTTCAACGTAACTTTAAATACAGCACGTTTGGACTGGACAAACACCTCAAGCATGTGACAAAGTGAAAGCATGTGAAATCTTATGCTACTGTAACCCCGCCAGTCCTACGCTACCTAACCCTGTCACTAGAGCAGCTTTTTGGGTTCAGAGGAGTGAGGTTTACCTGCACAGCACGTCACTAGCTGGCCTCTGTTACGCTCACCCCCCTTAACCTCACTCCCATCCGGGTTCATGGCACCAATGTAACCCCTGCCGGTCCTACACCACCCAACCTGCTCAGAGCTGGAATCGAACCACCACATGGGAGTCGGTTGTTCTAACAAGAATGCTAAAGACCATGGCCTCTAGCACCTTTTTGTGTTCAGAGGAGTGTGGTTTACCTGCGCAGCACTTTACTAGCTGGCCTCTGTTACACTACGTCATCAATTCGAGACCAAATCGAATCCAAGAAAAGCTGATCGGGTGCAACTTTAGCAGAATGCAACCGATTAGAAAATATAGATATTTTTTACAAGCACGGTAGTTTTGCTTTTGAAACAAAACACACAATATCTCCATGACAAGTTGGTGCGGAAACAATACTTTGCTTCTGAGCTTGGTCTATTGTGTGTTTCTCATTGTCGGTTGTCCACTGTAGGTGGAAGGTCATTTGGTGTACATGCTCCCAAGTTATGGAATACCCTACCCTTATAACTTAGAAATAAACAGCCTGATCTCATGCGGAAATGTAACTTTTAAAATGTGCAATTTTTTAAAGGAGTCATGGCTCCCAACCCCACTCAAAACCCAACCGTCATTGAAAGATGAGCAAATCGTACAAAATTGTGCGAATAAGAAGTTCGCAAAAAGTTACGAATTGCCGCGACATAGCGTTGAAATATACATTATCTTCTACCTTTAAGGCTTATTAAAAAAACCCATATCTTTTCAATCTGTACTTTGCATAATTGTAACACGTGGATGACAAAGACAACGTTAGGATCCAAGTGCAGGTTTATTCGGTAGTCAGGCAAGCAAGGGTCAACACAGGAGCAAACAGATGAATAAAGGCAAATCCAGAATCGTAGTCACTTTAACAGGCGAGAGGTCGGAAGGCAGGCAGTGAACATGGACAAACAGACAAACATGGCAAGGGTCAAAACACAGAGAAACAAGACTAAGGAAAACGCGTTGAATTGTCACTTTACAGGTAAACAAGACTCGGCCATGTGAATGAGTGTGTGTGCTGCTTAAATGGTGTTTGTAATCAGTCCTTGACGATCCTCAGGTGGTGCGAGTGTAATCAGTCGAGACTTGGAGCAGGTGTGGGTGTGTCTGGCATGACGGAATATGTAGTCCATTAATGGCGGAATTGTGTGTGAGATCCAGCGATCTGGGAGTTATGATCGCTGGTGATCGTGACAATAATGTTACCTCAATGGTCCTATGTTTTTGTTTTCGTCAACGCTGATTTTTGCTATGTTAAGCGACTTTGACAAACGGAAAGGTGCTATATAAATAATACTTCTTCTTCTTCTTGTAGCAGAAATAAAAGTTATACTTTCTTTCCTTACGTATAATGTAAAACCACTGGGAGAGTTGTTGGATCTTCTCACCAACCAATATTTTAGAGAGACGTGGACAAGTATTAACTTTTATACAACCCCAAATCAAAAAAAAAAATGTTGGGACAGTATGGAAAACGCGAATAAAAAAAGAACGTAGTGATTTCCAAATGTACTTGTATTTCATTGCAGACAATATGAACTCAAAATATGTCATGTTTTGTCTGGTCAACTTCAGTTCATTTGTAAATCTACATCCTCTCCTGTCATTCAGACCTGCAACACATTCCAAAAACAGTTGGGACAGAAGCAGTTTAGGGCTAGTAATCGGGTAAATTGGATAAATAATGATGTGATTTGAAACAGGTGATGTCAACAGGTGTTTGTAATTATGATTTGGTACAAAAGCAGCATCCAAGAAAAATCTAGTCCTTTAGGAGCAAAGATGGGCCGAGGATCGCCAGTTTGCCAAAAAATAAGTGAGAAATTATTAAAATGTTTAAATACAATGTTCTTTAAAGAAAAATAGCAAGACATTCGAATATTTTACCTTCAGCAGTGCATAACATTATTAAAAGATTCAAGGAATCTGGAGGAACTTCACTGCGTAAAAAATAAGGGGGCAAGCCTAAGCTTAACCGTAATCTCGGATCTCTCAAGTGGCACTGCATCAAGAATCCTCATTCATCTACAAGCGATATCACACATGGGCTCTGGACTACTTTGGCAAACCTTTGTTAAGTGCCACTATACGCATGTAACATCCACAAATGCCCGTTAAAGCTATACTGTGCCAAATGGAAGCCCTATGTTAACAGTGTCCAGGAGTGCAGCTTGTTTAAAAAAAAAAAAAAAAGAGGACATGGAATTGCATGATATAACCCCCTTAACCCAATGGATGACCTTTGTCACCGTAAAAAACACAAGTGACCATCAGAAATCAATCTTCCTGACTAATAATATACCGTAGATGACTTGGAGTTTGCAACTTTACTTCCCCCACATTAAAGGTATCCTAAACCAGCAGTTCAGTGGTGAAGCCTACAGCTCAGTTTTAGAGAGCCCTGGTAGACTCTGCGATGTGGTCCGGGCAGCTGGCATTATCAATTAACCTCTCAGAAAGCTTTTCTACAACTGAACGCCACCATCAGAGCCAATGTCAGTCAGCAGGAGAACGGAGGAATGGATGGATGGATGGATGGATGGATGGATGGATGGATGGATGGAGGAGGGGTAGCAGGTTTGCTGATCTCCAGTAACCTTCTAGCGGCTCCCTCAAGAGCGAAACATAAAAACACACTGCCAGGAATGTAATCAAATCAGGCAGAAACACTGGCCTGTTGTTCAGAGCTATTTCTGTCCTTTCTCCTTCTCACTCTCACTCATGAAGAAAAAACAAAAGACTCAATTACTAACACTCCAGCCCTCTCCACCCCCCCACAGTCCTCTCTGTTTCTTCTAGGCCTGACCAAAGAAAAAAATGGTGATGTCATACAGTCACTGAACTATTTAAAATGAAATGTTTAAAAATTATATATAAAATATAATATAAAAATATAAACAAAATACAAATATAAAAATAAATAAAATACACAAATACCTCTGAAACATCAGCCAACAAAATGACCAAAAATAAAATCTTAGATCCTAGAAAAGAAAACTTACAAAAAAACTTAAAACGAAGCTGAGAAAGTCTTCAGAGAATTCAAAATATACAGCATGAAAATTACAATAAAAATACAACCTCAAATACCTCAGCAAACAAAACTAACAATTCAGAGATTTCAAAGTGCAAGTAATTGCAAATAAAACAAACCTTAATAAACAAACATCAACTACAAAACAAGATCACTGATATGTCGCAAAAAAGGCAAAACATCTCAAAATTAAGTTCAAATACCTAAAAAACATAAACAATCAAACCCATCAAAAACTAAAACAAACAAAAATTAAAAAAGAGTAGCAAATACCTTCAAATCTTAAAAAACTTAAACACCTTAAAACTTAAACAAATTGAACAACTAAAACGTAATGTAAAATGTAAACTTAAACAAAAAAAACTTAAACAACTAAAACATAACATGAAACTTAAACAACTTAAACAAAAAAACTTAAACACCTTAACTTAAACAACTAAAATGTAACATAAAACATAAACAACTTAAACAAAAAAACTTAAACACCTTAACTTAAACAACTAAAATATAACATGAAACTTAAACAACTTAAAAAGCTAAAACATATCATAAAACTTAAACAACTTAAACAAAAAACATAAACACCTTAAACCTTGAACAACTTAAAAAACTAAAACATAACGTAAAACTTAAATAACTTAAACAAAAAACTTAAAGACCTTAAAACTTAAACAAATTAAACAACTAAAACATATCATAAAACTTAAACAACTTCAACAAAAAACATAAACACATTAAACCTTGAACAACTTAAAAAACTAAAACATAACGTAAAACTTAAATAACTTAAACAAAAAACTTAAAGACCTTAAAACTTAAACAAATTAAACAACTAAAACGTAACATGAAACTTAAACTTAAACAAATAACGTAGACAACCTAAAACTTAAACAACTTAACAAAAAAAGAAACGTAAAACTTAACTAAAATGTAACACAAAACTTAAACAATTTAAACAAAAAACTCAGACACCTTAAAACTTAAACAACTTAACAAAAAAGTAACATAAAACTTAAACAACAAAAACGTAAAATAAAACTTAAACAACTTAAACAAAAAACTTAAGTAAAAAACTTAAACGATTTAGACAACTAAAAAGTAATGTAAAACAAACAATGTAAACAAAAAAATTAAACGCCTTAAAACTTAGCAAAAGGATAACATAAAATTAAACAACTTAGACAACTAAAAAGTAACGTGAAACTTAAACAATTTAAACAAATAACTTAAACACCTTAAAATTTAAACAACTTAAACAAAAAAACTTAAACAACCTAAATAACTTAAGCAACACATCAAACAGCTCAAAATAGGTTCAAATACCTAAAAAGAAAACATAAACAATCAAATTCATCAAAAACGAAAACAAACAAAGCTAATTTTTAAAAATAAATCAAATACCTTCAAATCTTAACAACTCAAACAACTCAAAACCAAGCAGAACTTATCTAGTTGGAACTAAAACAAAATATAAAATAAATAAATAAATAAATAAATAAATAAAACTCATAGCTAAAACTCAAGTACATAAAATAAAATAAAATATTTTCTAAAGCTTCAAATAAACATATTTTACAACCTATACCATAGAGATATATTTAGTTTATTCAATTCAATTCAATTCACCTTTATTTGTATAGCACTTATACAATGTAGATTGTGTCAAAGCAGCTTCACATAAAATGTCATAGTAAATAGGAACAGTGTAGTTCAGTTTGCAGTGTTTAAGTTCAGTTCAGTTTAGCTCAGTTCAGTGTGGTTTAATAATCACTACTGAGAGTCCAAACACTGAAGAGCAAATCCAACGATGCGCAGCTCTACAGATCCCGAACCATGCAAGCCAGAGGCGACAGCAGAGAGGGAAAAAACTTCACTATACGCCGCTATGCTCTTCACAGAAATTTGAAGCCAACCAAAAGTGCAAATCCACTGATTATTCATCCTCAAAAGAGCTCTGGTCGACACAACAACGGGTTTAAAGGGTCAGATGTCCCCTATAATATAAACTTACATGACTCTGTGATAGATGAGGTGTGAAAACGGTTATTTTCACACATATTAAATCAAAAAGAGTTTTATTTTTTTCATTACCAGAAGACCAGACACAGGTGCCGGTTTAGTGTTACAGCAGAACTAAACATTTTCAAGTGTTCTAGTTGGAAATCAAAAAAGTCGGTAAGAATGTCTCATCTCTCGTTTCACCGTAACAATTTCCAGACAAATCTAACACGCGTTTCACTCGGCGGGGAAACAATCTTCAGTCTCAAAGGAGACATAGATGCCAAAACCACTCAACTGGACATCAAGTGCATTTCAACGCACATAACTCTGATCTCAGGACAGCTTTAAAGATTGGAATTGGCCATTTTTTGGCTTTAAATGCGCTATCATAAACAGCCATCTTTTTGCTGATCTTCCTCCCATACTTTTATACACTACATGACAAAAGTCTAGTCACCTATCCAAGTTTTAGGAACAACAAATAATAACTTGACTTCTAGTTGATCATTTGGTATCAGAAGAGGCTTATTTGAAAGGCAAAGGCCTCTAGATTACACTTATTTACCAAAATAAAATATGATCATGCCTTGATTTTTAATGATTTAATTAGGACAGTAAGGTTTGACTTTGCTTAGACTAAAGTCTTGTCACTGAACAGAAATAATGTCCAGTAAAGAATATAAAGTCATGCTGCAGTGGAAACAGAATGAATATTGTGTCTGACTCCATCATGAGCTTGAAGGACTGCATCCATACATCTCTGCAATGACTCAAATCACTGATTAATAAAGTCATCTGGAATGGCAAAGAAAGCATTCTTGCAGGACTTATCAAGACTCTTTGGATTCCTCCTTTATCTTACCCCAGACATGCTCAATAAAGTTCATGTCTGGTGACTGGGCTGGCCAATCCTGGATCAACTTGACCTTCTTTACTTTCAGGAGCTTTGATGTGGCGGCTGAAGTATGAGGAGCGCTATCCTGCTGGAGAATTTGCCCTCTCCTGTGGTTTGTAATGTAATGGGCAGCACAAATGTCTTGATACCTGAGGCTGTTGATGTTGCCATCCACTCTGCAGATCTATCACACGTCCCCATACTGAATGTAACCCCAAACCATGATTTTCCTTCACCAAACTTGACAGATATATGTGAGAATCTTGGGTCCATGCGGGTTCCAGTAGGTCTTCTGCAGTATTTGTGATGATTGGGATGCAGTTCAACAGATGATTCATGGGAAAAATCCACCTTCTGACACTTTTGCAAATGATCAACTAGAAGTCAAGTTATTATTATTTGTTGGTCTTACAACTG